>NW_026943861.1:0-125000 GCF_035594765.1 Anolis carolinensis
CATCTGGAGCATACATAGAAAAGGAAAGGAAAGGCAGGCTTTTTCTAATAAGTAGCACCACAAATGTCCTAACCCAGGCATCGCCAGGTACCTAAGCTAGTCTCTACCTATGTCTTCTTCTTCTTCTATATCCATAATAAAAGTGAAATTATGAAATAATAATACATTAAAACTTTGTTTTTATACCACATCTGCCTCCGCAGGGGGACTCAGAGCGGTTCTATGTGTATGTCTCCCACTTCCACAGACAGGCTCCCATTTTCACGCACACCCACAACCTCCCTCCCTCTCATGGCATTGCAGGCTAGAGAGAGCGCCGTGAACCACGTCCTCCACAAACACCATTCTGCCCACCATCCAAGGGAATGCTTTTCTATGGGGACAATTTCACCCTAGATTTGATGTGTTCCCTCCACCACAGACACCTCAGTGTTTCTTACTCTTTCCATTGCTGTGGAATGTGCACGATCCCACCCACTGCCTCTTCCATAACCCTTTCCTAAACAGACCAGAACTGATCAGCTGACTCCATACAACAGGTCTTGGCACACCAACCTGACATGCCTAATTTGGAATACCGGTGGGTGTGGAGGGGACTGGCCTTAGAGGTTGGGAGTTATGGTTCACCCACAGTGCTCTCTCAGTGGGGGTTCTGTGACCCCACCGACAGATCTGGGTCAAACATGGCACACAGACCCCACATGCCATGGAGGGATTTTAGGGGGGGGGGGGCTGATACATCATGGTAGAAGTTGTAGTTCACCCCTCATCTAGGGAGCACTCTGAATCCCACCAGTAACAGATCTGGACCTAACCTGGCACCAGGGTGGGAGTTGTAGTTCACCCTGCATCCAGAGAGCATTGTGAACCCAACCCATGACCGTTCTAGACCAAACCTGGCACACATACCCAGCATGGCCAACTTTGAATACTGATTGGGTTTGGGTGGAGGGAACTGACCCATGATTTTGGGAACTGTAGTTCACCCTCATAGAATCATAGAATCATAGAAATGGAAGTCCAGTCCAACCCCATTCTGCCAAGAAGCAGGAAAATGACATCCAAAGCACCCCCAACAGATGGCCATCCAGCCTCTGCTTAAAAGCCTCCAAAGGAGCCTCCCCCACACTCTGGGGCAGAGAGTTCCACAGCTCCTGATGTTCAGGTGAAATCTCCTTTCCTGCAGTTTGAAGCCATTGTTCTGCGTCCTAGTCTGCAGGGCAGCAGAAAGCAATCTTGCTCCCTCCTCCCAATGACTTCCCCTCACATATTTGTACATGGCTATCATGTCTCCTCTTAGCCTTCTCTTCTGCAGGCTAAACTTGCATAGCTCTATCAGTCGCTCCTCCTAGGGCTTATTCTCCAGACCCTGGATCATTTTAGTTGCCCTCCTCTGGACGCTTTCCAGCTTGTCAACATCTCACTTCAATTGCAGTGCCCAGAATTGGACACAGTGTGATTCCAGGTGTGGTCTGACCGAGGCAGAATAGAATAAGGGGAGCAGGACTTCCCTGGATCTAGATGGAGGAGGAGGAATTGCGGTCGACGGATTCCCAGGGAGAAGCGCAACAGAGTTCTTGCGACCCTGGAGAAGGATAGGTGTGGTAGCCTCCATGGCAGCCCCTCCGGGCTGAAGGTCCTGCTGTTTATTGCCAGATCCGTCAAGGGTAAATCATCTATTATCCAGGATTTAATCCTGGATGAGCAGGCGGATCTGGCCTGCATCACCGAGACCTGGCTGGATGAACTGGGTGGAGTTAGTCTTTCCCAGCTTTGTCCTCCGGGTTTCGGGGTGCATTAGCAGGCCAGGCCGGGAGGGCGGGGAGGTGGGGTTGCGGTGGTCTTTCGGCAGTCCATCGCCCTGGTCAGATGCGCCGCTTTGCAACCTGCCGGGTTTGAGTGTCTCCACCTGAGGGTGGGTACCCGGGACAGTTTGGGGATTCTGCTGGTGTACCGTCCACCCCGCGACACAGCAGTCTCCCTGCCTGAGCTAGCAGAGGTGGTCTCTAGCGTGGTGCTGGGTTCCCAGCGCCTGGTGGTGCTGGGAGATTTCAACATTCACGCTGAGGCCACCTTGACAGGTGCAGCTCAGGAATTCATGGCCGCCATGACGACCATGGGACTGTCCCAAGTGATATCGGGTCCCACTCATCAAGCTGGACATACACTCGACCTGGTTTTTGTTGCGGGCGACGGTTTGGTTGGAGTGGAAGAGCAAACTATCCTTCCATTGTCATGATCCGACCATTATCTGATCAGTTTAAGACTCACCACACCTGTAAACCTCCGCAGGGGTGGTGGACCCATTAAGATGGTCCGCCCCAGGAGACTTATGGATCCTGAGGGATTCCTGAGGTCTCTTGGGGATCTGTCTGCCATGGAGCCTGACGATCCTGTCGATGTCTTGGTCGCTCGCTATAACAGTGAGTTGTCCAGGGCTATAGACATGATCGCCCCCGAACGTCCACTCTCGCTACGTGGAGTTGCCCCAGCTCCCTGGTTTACTGGGGAGCTGGCGGAGATGAAACGTGCGAGGAGGAGACTAGAGTGCCGCTGGCGGACAACTCGTGATGCATCTGACCGAGCACGGTCTAGAGCCGCTATTTGGGCCTATTCTGCGGCGTTGCGAGCAGCCAGGAAGGCTTTCTCGACTGCCTGCATTGCGTCTGCAACAACTAGATCCTCAGAGCTGTTTCGGGTTGTTGGGGAGCTCCTCCACCCTCCTCAGGCTGGGGGGGCACCTGACATCCCGGCAACTCGGTGTAGCGAGTTTGCTCACCATTTTGCAGACAAAGTCGCTCAGATTCATTCCAACTTAGATGCTGGCCTTGTTGCAATGCCAGGTGAGGTAACCGAGGCTTCTGTCTGTTCGATCTTGTGGGATCCGTTTCAGCTTGTGCAGCCTGATGATGTGGACAAGATTCTTGGAGCGGTGAGGGCGACCACCTGTGCCCTTGACCCTTGCCCATCTTGGCTTTTAAAACAGGCCAGTGGTGGGTTGGTTGATTGGTTTGTGAGAATAATTAATGCCTCTTTGGGGCATGGTAGATTTCCATCTAATCTAAAACAAGCGGTGGTGAGACCTATCTTAAAGAAGGCCTCCCTAGATTCGACCAACTTGCATAACTACAGACCAATCTCCAACCTTCCATTTTTGGGCAAGGTCTTGGAGCGGGTGGTTGCCTCTCAGCTCCAGGGATTCTTGGATGATACGGATTCTCTGGACCAATCGCAGTCTGGCTGCAGGCCTGGTTTCAGTACCGAGACGGCTTTGGTCGCCTTGGTGGATGACCTCCGCAGAGAGCTGGACAGGGGGAGTCTGACCCTGCTGGTTCTCTTGGACATCTCAGCGGCTTTCGATACCATCGACCATGGTATCCTTCTGGGACGGCTCTCCGGGATGGGCCTTGGGGGTACTGTTCTGCAGTGGCTTCAGTCCTTCCTAGAGGGGTGTTCCCAGATGGTGAAGCTGGGGGACACCTGCTCGGACCCCTGGCCATTGTCCTGTGGGGTCCCGCAAGGTTCTATTCTGTCCCCCATGCTTTTCAATATCTACATGAAACCGCTGGGCGAGGTCATCCGGGGTTTTGGAGTTCGGTGCCATCTCTACGCGGATGACACCCAACTCTACTACTCTTTTCCACCAAAATCCAAGGAAGCCCCTCGGATACTGGATCAGTGTCTGGCCGCTGTGTTGGCCTGGATGAGGGCGAACAAGCTGAGACTTAATCCTAATAAGACAGAGGTCCTCCAGGTCAGTCGAAAGTCCGATCGGGGTATTGGGTGGCAACCTGTGCTTGACGGGGTCGCACTCCCCCTGAAGGCGCAGGTCCGCAGCTTGGGGGTCCTCCTGGATTCGGGGCTGACGCTTGAGGCTCAGGTGTCGGCCGTGGCCGGGAGGGCCTTTGCACAACTAAAACTAATACCTCGAGAAGTCTGATCTGACTACGGCGGTCCACGCCTTAGTTACCTCTAGACTGGACTATTGCAATGCGCTCTACGTGGGGCTGCCTTTGAAGACGGCCCGGAAATTGCAATTAGTTCAGTGCTCGGCAGCCAGGCTTCTAACAGGAGCAAACTACAGGGCGCGTTCTACGCCTCTGTTTAAGGAGCTCCACTGGCTGCCGTTTGTTTTCCGGGCCCAATTCAAGGTGCAGGTTATCACCTACAAAGCCCTAAACGGTTTGGGACCCACCTACCTTCGAGACCGCATCTCCCCCTATGAACCTGCACGATCTCTTCGCTCTTCGGGTGAGGCCCTCCTCTCGCTCCCACCACCTTTGCAGTTCCGGCTGGTGGGGACGAGAGAGAGGGCCTTCTCTGCTGTGGTCCCCCGCCTCTGGAACTCACTCCCGAGGGAGATTAGACGGGCCCCCACCCTCCTTGCCTTTCGAAAAAGCCTTAAAACCTGGCTTTTCCAGAGGGCCTTCGACGACTAATTTTTGGGGGTTGATTTGTCTGCCCATTTAATTTAATTAGAGAGTGTTCTGCCATGATTATTGATACCTTGCTGAGTACTTCTGCCACGAAGCTACAGAAGCCCTCTATTTCGGCCTAGAACTGTTTTATCTCCTTGTTTTTAACATGTGATGTATGTATTGATTGTATGACTGCTTTTCATGTTTGATTTTACAATGTGTAATTTGTCACTGTTTTTATTATTGTTGCGAGCCGCCCCGAGTCCCCTCGGGGAGATGGGGCGGGATATAAGAATACATTTTTATTATTATTATTATTATTATTATTATTATTATTATTATTATTATTATTATTATTATTATTCCCCTATTGATGCAGGCCAGAATCCCATTGGCTTTTTTAGCTGCCACATCACATTGTTGGCTCATGTTTAACTTGTTGTCCACGAGGACTCCAAGGTCTTTTTCACACATACTGCTCTCGAGCCAGGCGTCCCCCATTCTGTATCTAGGCATTCCATTTTTTCTGCCTAAGTGGAATATCTTGCATTTGTCCCTGTTGAACTTCATTTTGTTAGTTTTGGGCCATCTCTCTAATCTGTTAAGATCGTTTTGAATTCTGCTTCTCTCTTCTGGAGTGTTGGCTCTCCCTCCCAGTTTGGTGTCGTCTGCAAACTTGATGATCGTGCCTTCTAACCCTTCGTCTAAGTTGTTAATAAAGATGTTAAACAGAACCGGGCCCAGGACAGAGCCCTGCGGCACTCCACTTGTCACTTCTTTCCATGATGAAGACGACACATTGGTGAGCACCCTTTGGGTTCGTTCGCTTAGCCAATTACAGATCGACCTAACCGTAGTTTTGTCTAGCCCACATTTTACTAGCTTGTTTGCCAGAAGGTCGTGGGGGACTTTGTCGAAGGCCTTACTGAAATCCAGGTAGGCTACATCCACGGCATTCCAGCTTGTAACTCTATGAAAAAAAGAGATCAAATTAATCTGGCATGATTTGTTTTTGATAAATCCATGTTGACTATTAGCAATGACAGCATTTGTTTCTAAATGTTCACAGACCACTTTCTTAGCGATCTTTTCCAGGATCTTGCCTGGTATCAACGTGAGGCTGACCGGTCGGTAATTGTTTGGGTTGTTCTTTTTTCCCTTCTTGAAGATAGGGACCACATTCGCCCTCCTCCAATCTGCTGGGACTTCTCCCGTTCTCCAAGAACTCTCGAAGATAATTGCCAGTGGTTCTGAAATAACTTCCGCTAGTTCCTTCAGTACTCTTGGGTGTAGCTGATCTGGCCCTGGGGACTTGAATTCGTTTAGAGAGGCCAGGTGTTCCTGGACAACTTGTTTCCCTATTTGGGGTTGGATTTCCCCCAATCCTTCGTCCATTCCATGTTGCTGAGGTTGAAGATGGCTTTCTTTTTGTGAGAAGAAGGCATTAAGTAGTTCTGCCTTTTCCCTGTCCCCTGTCATCATCACCCCATCTTCTCCTCACAGTGGCCCTATTGCCTCCTTGTTCTCCCTTTTTCTACCAACGTAAGCAAAAAAGCCTTTTTTTGTTGTTTTTTATGTCCCTGGCAAGTCTGAGCTCATTTTGCGCTTTAGCCTTGCGAACCTTTTCCCTACAGGAGTTGGCTATACGTTTGAATTTGGTGATTTCTTTGGTGATTTCTCCCCTTTTCCACTTCTTGTGCATGTCTCTTTTGAGTCTTAGCCCGGTTAGAAGTTCTTTGGACATCCATTCTGGCTTCTTTGCACTTGTTTTATTTTTTTTCTTTGTTGGCACTGTTTGCATTTGCGCCTTGAGTATTTCACTTTTAAAAAACTCTCATCCATCCTTAACTCCCTTGTCTTTTAATATTGGCGTCCATGGAATGCCGCTCAGTAATTCCTTCATTTTTTGGAAGTCAGCTCTCTTAAAGTCCAGAATGCGTGTTTGACTTGTCTTAGTTTCAGCCTTCCTTTGTATGGCAAACTGCAGGAGCACATGGTCACTTGCCCCTAAGGATCCAACCACTTCGACTGTATTGATCAGGTCTTCCACATTTGTTAAGATTAGATCAAGAGTAGCCGATCCCCTTGATGCCTCTTCTACCTTCTGGACCATAAAATTGTCTGCAACGCAAGTGAGGCAATGTGAATCAGTTGCTTTGTATTTTAGTCTCCAGAGAAGCAGGAAAAACTTGCCAATTTCTTTTCAAAGGGACATCCTTCCAAATATTGGCTCTCTTGTCCCCTTGGCCTTTTTTCCCCTCTGAACTAAACACACCCATCACCCTCGGCCATTCCCTAGAGCCCTTCTCTGGAGACATTCTAGCATCTCAAAATCTTGCTTGAATTGTGCTGCCCAGAACTGGACACAAGGTTATTCCAGGTCAGGTCTGATCAAAGCGTAGAAGAGAGTTGACTAAAACTTACCCAGATCTAGACATCACCCTCCCGTTGGTACAGCCTAAAATCACACTGGCTTTTCAAAGCTGCTGTATCACACTCGTTTTTAAAAAACAATATTTATTCAAAGACTAAAGAAGAAAAACAAATCAAAGCATGTTTACACAAATTACAATTTTGGTATTTAAAAACAGTATTTTATACAAATAATAATTTTGGTACATTTTTTTAAAAAAGGACTATTTAACAAATATAAAGGGAACAAGGACACACACCTTGGACAATAAGAACAAAACTAACTGACATCAAACGCTAATTTACAAAACTCACTCACTATATGATTTGTATCTCTATTTACTCTTATTTCCTTTCAATGCGGTTCTATACTTCATGAATGTAGTTAATATGTCCATCTCAACGGATTCATGAATCTTCATCAGTCGTTGTAGTCATTTTTTGTCTTCCATTCTCTGCAGTTGGGGAGGGATACTGTGTGTCCTAATGGACCCTTTGCCAAAGGTGGGGATTGAACAGTCTCATATCCAGAAAGGGTTTCACTCTACACAGGGATAAGTACACACAAAGCAAGGCTGATGGTCTCATGTTCCAGGGCTCTCTCGGTATAAAGTCTGAGGTTTATTAAACAAACACAAGACAAGCCAAGACCATATTATTTTATAGGAAAACTAAAGTCTTCAGTCCAGCTAAAACAGTGGTTCCCAACCTGGGGTCCATGGACCACCAGTGGTCGGCAAGAACTAAAATAGGGTTCACAGCCTCACAGTTACTACACCATTACAATGAGAGTGACTGGTCTCGCGAAACCCTCTTATAGTCCCGAGGATTATTAAATATGGTTTTCTGTGGGCGAGCAGATGACGACTCACTGGATGGCATATCAGGAATGAGAGCTGACGTGGTCTATCCAATGCAATTTTCTGAATCATCACTCCAAATAACCAAACCAAATCTAAAGTTGACCAAAAACTGATTTATAACCCTTCTGGTACTAATTTTGGAGAGTGGTCCCTTGTCAAATGATCCCTAGTTAAAAAAAGGTTGGGAGCCACTGAGCTAAAATAATTGGAGCAACACAGTTGAAGGAACAATGAATACAAGTGCAGGTCAAGAGTCCAATTATTGCGGACAAGTTGAGTACTGCAGATACAGGTCAGGAGTGAAAATTAACAAGAACCAAGGTCACAGTCCCAACAGTCACATGCCAGGAGTTCATTCAGCTAAGTTGATAAAACAACAACCAAGAAATCAAGAGTACAAACCGAATTTAGAGTCCCAAAGTCAAGCCAGAAAGTCAGGGATACAAACAAAGTCCAAGTCCATATACGAAACCTAGACGTCAGTCCAGAATTTAGAGTCAATGATTCAGGATACAACAAAGTCCAGAAAAGGGTTAAAAGTACAGGGCTAGCACCCAAAATTTCAACCAAGGGACTCAGGACAGATCACAGTACATACAGTACACATGCATGGGAAACAATTGATGCCATTGAATGCAGAAGAGCCAAGAAATAAGGCAGGAGTATGAAGATACGACGTTATCTGCAACCAAAGAGCTATTCTTTTTCAGAACCCTTTAATCCAGAGATCTCTGCTGCTGCTCATTTCAGCAAACCTTCACACATCATCCTAGAAGCCTGCGATGGGTCTCTTTGCGGAGGAGGTTAGGTGAACCCCTTCCAAGCTTGCTGCCATTCTGAGCGACACCTGCTCCCAGTAGCCGTCAACCAAGGCCACACAAACTCCGATTCATGGTGGAGAGAGAGCAAGGTGCTGGCCTTCCTCTTTCCTTCCAATGTGTTTTTATAGATTCGGAAACTCAAAGGCCCGTCTCCTCTAGAGGTACATGAGTTCTGTGATGTCTACTGTATGCTGAACTTTTTCTAAAGCTCTGTTCCTATTCCGTGCATTAAGGTGACTTCTCCTCTGTGTGGGTCCTTTGATGGGAACGTAGACTGTCACTCTGACTGAAGCTCTTTCCACATTCTATGCATTTATATGGCTTCTCCCCTGTGTGGGTCCTTTGATGGGAACGTAGACTGTCACTCCGACTGAAGCTCTTTCCGCATTCTATGCATTTATATGGCTTCTCCCCTGTGTGGGTCTTTTGATGGGAACGTAGCTTGTCACTCCGACTGAAGCTCTTTCCACATTCTATGCATTTATATGGCTTCTCCCCTGTGTGGGTCCTTTGATGGGAACGTAGATTGCCACTGTGACTGAAGCTCTTTCCGCATTCTACGCATTTATATGGCTTCTCCCCTGTGTGCTTCCTTTGATGGGAACGTAGATTGTTACTCGGACTGAAGCTTTCTCCACATTCTATGCATTTATGTGGCTTCTCCCCTGTGTGGGTCTTTTGATGGGAACGTAGACTGCCACTTTGACTGAAGTTTTCTCCACATTCCATGCATTTATATGGCTTCTCCCCTGTGTGGGTCCTTTGATGGGAACGTAGATTGTCACTCCGACTGAAGCTTTCTCCACATTCTATGCATTTATATGGCTTCTCCCCTGTGTGCTTCCTTTGATGGGAACGTAGATTGTTACTCCGACTGAAGCTTTCTCCACATTCTATGCATTTATATGGCTTCTCCCCTGTGTGGGTCCTTTGATGGGAACGTAGACTGTCACTCCGACTGAAGCTTTCTCCACATTCTATGCATTTATAGGGTTTCTCCCCTGTGTGGGTCCTTTGATGGGAACGTAATTTGTCACTCTGACTGAAGCTCTTTCCACATTCCATGCATTTAGAGGGCTTCTCCCCTGTGTGGGTCCTTTGATGGGAACGTAGACTGCCACTGTGACTGAAGCTTTCTCCACATTCCATGCATTTATATGGCTTCTCCCCTGTGTGGGTCCTTTGATGGGAACGTAGACTGTCACTCCGACTGAAGCTTTCTCCACATTCTATGCATTTATAGGGTTTCTCCCCTGTGTGGGTCCTTTGATGGGAACGTAATTTGTCACTCCGACTGAAGCTCTTTCCACATTCCACACATTCATATGGCTTCTCCCCTGTGTGGGTCCGTTCATGTACAGTAAGAGAATTTTTCCAATCAAATTGTTTCCCACATTCCAGACACTGATGTAACTTCTCCCCTGTGTGTGATCTAGGATAGGGAGGTAGAGGACTTGCCATTCTTTTATATTTATAATTCAAATATTATGCCAGGAGTTCACAGATATAACCTCCTGAACTTTGTATTTGTCTTTGTATTGCTGTAGCCTTCTGCTCGCTTTCCCAAGCCTCTCTTTTTTCAGCACAATCTTATTTCCTCCTCTTAACTGCATAGGTTTGTAGCTTGAAATATATTTTTACTACTTATTTTTTCTTGTTGTCATTGCTGTGTATTTTGAAGTCCCTTTAGACTTAGAGCACTCCTTGGGCAAAGCTCTCACAACGTATTCTTTGCAGAGCTTTTTCAGAAGTTACCTGCAGACAAATGAGGGGCAAATCTCTTCAGGAGTTGAACAGAGAAAGATTTCATGGAACATGAAAAACAAGTCTCGTGCTGTAACAAACCCAGGGGAAGAGGGTGAGCCCATTGCCTGGTGAGAAATGCTTTAACACTTGCCTAACAACAAACTATCCCTCCTCAGGTCCAAAGGGGACGGTGCGCAAAGATACTCTGCACAAAATAAAATCCAACCATACCAATTAAAATCCAACAATGCAGCAAAGCTGAAGGCATAACAGGCTGTGAACTGTGAACATTTATTTTTGGCGTCTTTCGCTGAATTAAATTATTCTCAATGTCTTGTAGAGATATGTGGTCAGCCTTATATAAATTAATGTAATAATGTTTTAAAGCCTGTTGAATATTGATATCATCTATTAATATTTTATCCTCATGTTGTATCTTAACAGTAAGTCCCCTTCAGGGTAGAGAAAGGCGGGGTAGAAATGTCATAAATAAATAAATACATAAATAAAGAATTGACAATTACATTTTTGGGCTTTCTTTCCTCAACGTATATGCTAACTATTTCCTTGGTTTGTTAGCTGATTCAAAATATTTTTTTTGCATTCTTTATTTTACTTTCCAATTCATTAACTAGTAACACAATAATTCTTTTGTAGGAGTTTTATCTGAGTTAGAATGTTTGAATTCAAAGGATTTTTCTTTAACTCCTCTTCTTTTTTTAATATCATCTGAAATTATCTGAAAATATTTCTGTCTATTCTTTCTCATTTCAGTGTTGCATTTTATAAAGTATCCTCTAATATAAGCTGTACTGGCATCCCATACTGTTTGAATATCTGTAACTTGATTTAAATTAAGTTCCAAATATTCTTTCAGTTTTTCTTTCAAATTCTCAATTACGTCCTCCTTTTGCAGTAGTGATTCATTCAGCTGCCATCTAAGTGTTTTTAATAATAATAATAATAATAACTTTATTTTTATACCCCGCCCCATCTCCCCGAAGGGACTTGGGGCGGCTTACATGGGGTCTTGATCAAATATCAAAACACAGCAATAAAACAGTTATCCAATAAAAACATCAATTACAGTAAAAACAATCGTTAAATCAACATAAAACATACAATATTAACACTGGAGACTAATTCATAGAACCCAGGCAAAGTGCAACATGTGCCGAAATGGGGAAGGGCCATTTTTTACTTTCTTTTTAATTACTAGAGTCACTGGATTATGATCTGAGATAGTTTTGGGTAGGAGTTCTGTCTTTTGAACAGGTTTTGAGTTTGGCAGATATCCATATCTTTTCCATTCTAGAGAAAGTATTTTGTCTTTCTGAAAATTGTGTACTGTATATACTCGAGTAAAAGCCGAGGCACCTAATTTAACACAAAAAACTGGGAAAAACTATTGACTTAAGTATAAGACGGGGTGGGAAATGCAGCAGGTACTGGTACATTTCAAAATAAAAATAGATAGCAATAAAATTAGATTAATGGAGGCATCAGAAGGTTAAATGTTTTTGAATATTTACATACAACTGCAATTTAAGACTTTCCAACTGTGATTAAATTATTATTCTAAGCTTCTTCAATGTAAATGTGCTTATATATTCTTCCAATAATCACCATAGTTTATTTTAACTATACATTTTGGGGGAAATGCAGTGTGTATACGAATAAAGAAAAGTGGGAAAGACGAGTGCCGAGGAGAGGAAGGCGTGCGCTGCATGGGAAAGGAGGAGAGGCTTATACTTGCGTATATACAGTATATTCTTTGCATCCCCCTCCCCGAGAGTTTGTCTTTCTTTGGTGAAATCACTCCATTCCAATCTCCCAAAAGGCACCCGTTTTCATAATGGAGGTCTGTTGGAAACTAGGCACGTGGGGTTTATATATCTGTGTAATGTCAAGGGTGGGAGAAAGAACTCTTGTCTGCCCGAGGCAAGTGTGAATGTTGCAGCTGGCCACCTTGATTGACACTGAATTTCATTTTTAAAGCCTGCCTGCTTTCTGCCTGGGGGAATCCTTTGTTGGGAGGTGTTAGCTGACCCATTGTTTCATGCCTGCAATTCTCATTTTTTGAGTGTTGATTTTTATTTACTGATTTTAGAGTCTTTTTTGATACTGGTAGCCAGATTGTGTTCAATTTCATGGTTTTCTCCTTTCTGTTGAAATTGTCCACATGCTTGTGGATTTCAATGGCTTTTCTGTGTAGTCTGACATGGTAGTTGTCAGAGTAATCCAACATTTCTGTGTTCTCAAATAATATACTATGTTGGTTCATCAAGTGCTCGGCTTCCCCTTGGCAACATCTTTGTAGATGGCTGATTCTCCCACACCAGAAGAGACTCGGGCTCTCATCTGGCTCGTCATACCTCATAGAGCTTGTTGAGTTTAGGATCGCAGTGCTCGAACCGGTTTGTAAACGGAGATGCAGACTATTTGCAGAATCGCGTCCCTGTTTACAAACCGGCTCGAGCACTGCGATCTGCGGAGGAGGCCCTGCTCTCAGTCCCACCCCCGTCTCAAGCACGGCTGGTGGGAACGAGAGAGGGGGCCTTCTCCGTGCTCCTCCCCTCCTCTGGAAATCCCTCCCAAAAGAACGAAAAACTGCCCCCTCCCTCCTTGCCTTCAAACTAAAAACACATCTATGCACTCTGGCCTACTGAGAGGAGGAAGACTAATACGACTCGATATGTATCATTGTCTAGATATATTAAATCCTGTCTAGATACTGGAATTGATCTCAATTGGACACCATCTGACCACTTAATAAGGTCTGAGCTGTTTGAAGTGTTTATTCTGTGTACATTTACACTATGTGACTATGTTTGCTAGGCTTGTCAAGTTTTATTTTTGAGGAGAGTCCTCCAAGTTCTGTCAGTCATCCAGATTTGACTGCAGGCATGTTTCAAAATCCAAAAAGATGTCCCATTGGTGAGGAAGAGGAGGGGGAAAGGCTTCCTTTCTGCTGCTCTGGAGACTAAGGGACAACGGAGCCAGGAGGTCAAACGGCAAGAAAAGGGATTCCTCCCAAACACGAGGAAGGACTTCCTGAGGGCAAGAAGAAGAGCTGTTCAGCAGGGGAACTCTCTGCCTCAGAGTCTGGTGGGAGCTCCTTCTTTGGAGGATTTAGTCAGAGGCTGGATGGAGATCTGTCGGGAGGATTTGGATTGTGTTTCCCTGCCTGGCAGAAGGTGGTGGGGCTGGGTGGCCCTTGGGGTCTCTCCCAACCCTCTGGCTTCGGGGATTCCTCGTGTCTCAGTCCTAGGCCAAGGCTGCCGCCTCCCCCTCCCCCACCTCCTCCTCAAGGACTTGGGAGATATTTGTCTTGGGATAGAACTCCCAGGTTCCTCCAACCCTCATGCCAGGAGGGTTTCTGGGCGTTGTAGTCCAAGAGAGCCATTCCCTTTGGGGAGAGAGGGAGGGTTAGAAATAAAGTTATTACTATTACTATTATTATCATTATTCCCTCCACTCTCTTGAGCAGGGATTCCCAAACTCTATTCCTCTGGGATTTCTTGGACTTTAGCACCCAGAAGCCTCAGCTGCCTTGGCCCAAGATCAGGGATTCTGGGACATGGAGTCCCCGGAAGTGGAAGGCCAGGGCTTGGGAAGGGAGGCTCCTGAGAAGGGACCAGGCTTCCATGGCTGAACTGCTCTTGCCATCCAGAAATGCTTCCCAATGTTTAGTTGGAAGCTTCTTTCCCACAATGTGAATCAACTGCTTTCCATTTTAGTCTCCAGAGTAGCAGGAAAAACTTGCCCTTTTCTCCTCAGTGGGACATCCTTCCCCATATTGGCTCTCCTGTCCCCTCGGCCTTTCTTTCCCTCTCAGCTAAAGATACCCAAACTACTCCCAAGTCCGCCTCACCTTTTGGCACCTGCTGGTCCTTCTCCACTTCGGCCTGGAGCTTCTTCTTCACGGCCTCCGCCAATCCCTCCCTGCAGACGCCCTTCTTTCCGCAGGACGGCCCTCTCTGCCGAGGGAAGGGTCCGGGTTATGGGTCTGTTGCCATTTCAAAAAAGGACAAAGCCGTCAAAAAGGGAAAAGCAGCAACAACAGCAGTTCAGCAGATCAGGAGCTCAATAATAATAATAATAATAATAATAATAATAATAATAATAATAATAATAAACAGATGAAACAATAGATCACACCCTCAGCTGCTGCAGAAAGATTGCACAGACAGACTACAAGCAGAGGCAGAACACCGTTGCTCAGATGATTAATTGGAACTTGTGCCACAAATACCATCTGCCTGCAACAAAGAACTGGTGGAATCACAAGCCCGAAAACGTTACAGAGAATGAACATGTCAAGCTACTCTGGGACTTCCGAATTCAGACAGACAGGGTTTTGGAGCACAAGACCCCTGACCTCACGATCGTGTTAAAAAAAAGTATGGACTGTCAATATTGTCATCCCAGGTGACAGCAGGATTGAGGAGAAACAACTAGAAAAGCTGACATGATATGAGGATTTAAAGATCGAATTACAAGGACTCTGGCACAAGCCAGTCAAGGTGGTCCCAGTGGGTGCAGTGGCTAAAAACCTTGGCCTGCACTTAAACACAACCGGCGCTGACAAAATTACCCTCTGCCAGCTGCAGAAGGCCACCTTATTGGGAGAGGCACGCATTACTCGCCGATACATCACACAGTCCTAGACATTGGGGAAGTGTCCGAGGTGTGATCCAAGACAGCCAGCAGAGTGTCTGCTGTGGACTCATCTTGTTATGTTTCAAATAATAATAATAACAACAACAACTTTATTTTTGTATCCCGCGCCATCTCTGCGAGGGGACTTGGGGTGGTTTCTCTGGGGACCAATCCCAACAATATACCATCAAATGCATTCCAATCCCAAGGAATGAATACATCAGTGCCTCTAAAACACAACATCCCAAAAGCGTAGCCCATGAGATGGGATCAGCCAAACAGTCTGGACCTGAACCATCCAGGGCTTGAAAGGCCATCACCAGCCCTTTGACTTGTGCCCAGTGACAGGCTGTCAGTCAGTGGAGGGGGGGGGGGGGTCAGCAACCTGGCTGCCCCGTTTTGGAAGGCGCATGCGCAGAGGGCCTGGAGGGCCGAGCAGGCCGCAGCCTCCCCGGGACAGACAGACAGACCAAGGCCGGACGGGGAAGGGAGGCCCGTCAGCAGGGACCCCGAACCCTCCCCCAGCTGCCCCTGACCTGCTCCTCTCTCTCTCTCTCTCTCTCCCGAAAGGCCTCCTCCTCCTCCTCCTCCTCCTCCTCCTCCCTCTTCCTCGAAGGGCGCTCACAGGAAAGGGCGGAAGGCGGGGCTTCGCCTGAGGGAACTAGGCGCTTCTCCCCCCCCCCCCCCCCCGCCTTCCCCCCTTCGCTTCACGGTCCGCCAATGGGAACCCGCCTTCCTCTCGCGCGTCATCGGTCTCCGGGCAGGAACGCCCCCTCCCCTCCCCTCGCCCTTGGGCCGTGAAGGGTCCTTCCAGAAATGGGCCAATGGGGATCGGCCTGGTCTCTCCGCGTCACCAGTCTCCGGGCAGCCTCGCCCTGGCCTTCCCGCCCGCGGGTCATGTGACGGGCTGAGTGACCGTTGGGAAGGCCGAGGCCTGAGCCGGGAGCGAGGGGGGAGGGGCGGGGAGGGGCGGGGCCTGCCTTCTTCCTTCCTTCCTTCCTTCCTTCCTTCCTTCCTTCCTTCCTTCCTTCTCTCCGAGCCCGAGCCTGCGGCCTCGTCCTCCGCCTCGTCAGTCCTGGTGAGTCTCGTTGCCAGGCCTCCTCCCGAGGGCCCAAGAGGAGCCAAGGCCCAAGGGAGGGAGGGAGGGAGGGAGGGAGGGAGGGAGGGGAGGCCGAGGAGGGCCCGGGCCTGGCCCACTCCCAGGCGGGCCTTCCTCTCTCGTTCTCTCCCTGGGAACACAGGCCACCACCGCTCTCTCTCTCTCTCTCTCTCTCTCTCTCTCTCTCTCAGCCAGGCCTGGGCAAGCTCCGGGCCTCCCTCCGGGGCGGGGTTTTGGACTCCAACTCCCAGAAGGCCTCCCCTCAGGCCCCGCAGGCCTCACCTTCACCTCCACCTCAAGACTGCGGAGAGAGAGAGAGAGAGAGAGAGAGAGAGAGAGAGAGAGAGAGAGAGAGAGAGAGAGAGAGAGAGAGAGAGAGAGCAAGGGACTGGGGAAGGGAGGTCAACAGACCAAGAGAAGGAAGGAAGGAAGGAAGGGCGCTCGGAAAGGGAGGGGCCCCCAGGGATCAGCTGGCATGGACATTCACAACAGAGGGACATGCAGACAAAGGGAGAACAACAACAACAACAACAACAACAACAAGATTTGTATCCTGCCACCATCTCCCCCAGAGGGGACTCGGCGTGGCTCACAGAAAGATCCCATACAAAACAGGAACAATATACAAGACAGCAATCAACAAGAAGCCCTGCTTGACTCTCAAGCCAAAAGTGGGTGGTAGAAATCACATGGTACAAAAGCTGACTGGCACAACCTGGGGATCCCAACCAGGCCCTGTAAAGACAGGCGCTTGGCTCCTCTGCTGCTGAATTCACAGGCCCAGTGGGGAAGACATCTCACCACGTTCAAACAGTGGACGTGGCTCTTCATGAGACATGCCGCACCCTCACAGGATGTCTGCGCCCCACACCACGGGAGAAATGATACTGTTGAGTCCCTCTGGGGAGAGAGGGCAGTCTAGAAATGAAATGGTATTTATTATTATGATTATGATTATGGCACCATCTGACATCTGTGGGGAAGTAGCAGCCTGTAATGAAAGGACCAAGGCAGTGACATCTCTGGCCCATCCCCTGTTTGGATATCAGCCAGCATGTCAATGCCTTAAATCAAGAAATAGTTTCCTAAGATCTACAAAGATACTCGCAGGAACACCTCAGCAACAACTTTATTTGTGTGTCCCGCCTCCATCTCTCACTCCTTCCTTCCTGGCCTGAGATGGAGGGATGGAGAATGACCTCCACAAGAGGAAACGAAATTTGGGACAGATGAGGTATCAAAGAAATTGCTTGGGGGGGGACGGGGGACACACGGTGGTATGGGATAATGTATATATATATGGGTGAAAATAACAGTGGATGCAAAAATGTATTGTAGAATTGTTTTGAATATTGAATATTATGCGTCTGCTGTATAACAAGGGGTGTCTATATTTTTTAAAAGAACTATATCAATGTCTTCTGTATCATGAGGAAAAGGAAGGGGGTGGAGGGGGGAAGAGAAGCCTTGTCTTTGTTATAGCTTTTACATCGATCTCTTTAACCCAAGCCCTAGTATTATAGACAGTGTCTAAAGTTTTGGAAGATCCAAATGTCCTCTGTGACAGAAACGAATGCACTCTTGTCCTCAGGACTTTGCCTTCCCACGCTATCCACTCTCCTTCCCGCCGCCTTTTCCAGTTCTTTGCATGTATTTCATATCATAACGACTGCCATATAGATCTAAAATATCAGTTCCATTAGTTAGTAAATTAGGATTGTGTGGGTAAGAATTCACTATGTTACATTGTTATCTTCTTTTATTTAAACACTACACAAATATGTATTAATATATATGTTGTCGCTCTAAAATACCTAATTAACAAGGCTCGCAACCTTTTGTGTTCTAATCAAAGAGTGCTGATAGGTCAATTATTCAAAGTCTCTTGAATAAAGAGTTCAGAAATAGTACAAAATGTAACTGTATACTATTAATAATATTTTAGTCAACAGATCCTGCTGTGGCCATCTTCCTTTGCTTTGTGAATTCAATGAATGGCTTCCATTCTTCTTGGAAGTTTCTGTGTATTTGTTTGTTGTACAGCTAAAGTTAGTTTGTCCTATTTGGCCATTTCAAAACCTTTTGTAATCCAGTTTTCTGGTGTTGGCATGTCTTGTTGTTTCCATAGTTTTGCGTATTCAGTTCTTGCTTCTGTTGTCATATAAAGAAAGAGTCTTTCTTGATGTTTCCCAGTAGAAAAAGTTATGGTTTTAATGGGATTTTGTACTCTAGAATAGTTTCCATGTCTGTGTGGATTTTTATTCAGAATTCGTTAGTCCCAACATATCATATGTGTGTGTGTGTGTATTTGAGAGTTTTTCTGGAGTTATGTACCATCTATGTATCATTTTGTTGAAATTTTATTTAATTGTGTGACTCCTTGTAAATTTTAGTCATTTTTACCAGAGCTCTTCCCATTCTCGTGGACTTATTGCTCAGCCTAGACTTTTCACCCACTGAATCATAGGTTTTTTAATTTCTTCATCAATTGTAAAATCTTTCAGAAGAAATTGATGCAGCTTCCCAGCTGGCTTGTTTTTTGTCTGTAGCAGTTGGTTCTGCTTACAATATGAAACACATATATCAAACAACTACAATCACATTTCAAAATTCCATTTAAATTAAATTACATTCAAACCTTTATAAATATACATTTCAAGTCCAAACGCGGTCTGTCATTATACCTTGGATCATATAGTTGTCATTTCTGCTGCTACTATTGCTCAAAAGCCTGGTCCCACAACCTTTCTGCCTTTCTTTCACAGAGGAAATGTGATTTTTGGCTGAGAATTTCGGAGTAGAGCCTGTGGAGGGATTTCTTTCCCTTGAAAGAAAGAAGAGGGAGGAAAAACATTTTGGATACGGTTGGGTTCTTCACCAGAGTGGTTCCAACATGGAGAGACCCAACTCACGTGGGCCTGAAGCAGGACCTGGGGGCAGTGGGGAATCCTGGGAAAGAACCAGACATGAGTCCCTGAGTGTGGACCTTGACAGCTCGGACACACAGCGCCAGCGCTTCAGGCAGTCCTCCTACCAAGAGGGTGAAGGACCCAGAGGGGTTTGCAGTCGTCTCCACGATCTGTGCCGCCAGTGGCTGAAGCCAGAGCAGCACACCAAGGCCGAGGTGCTGGACCTGGTGACCCTGGAGCAGTTCCTGAGCATCCTGCCCCCAGAGATGGGGAGCTAGGTCCGAGAGTGTGGGGCAGAGACCTGTTCCCAGGCGGTGGCCCTGGCGGAAGGCTTCCTACTGAGTCGGGCCGAGGACAAGGAGCAGGAAGGACAGGTGAGAGCATTCCCTCTGGGTTTCACTAACCTGGGGGCTGATGGACAGGTTAAGCTTGCATCCTGCCTTTCTTCCAAGATGGGACCGATGTGGGGGATGAGCAAGGCCCTGCTCCCTCGGCCTCTTTCCCCACCTGCTCTGCCCCTCCATCTCTACCGTCAGCTTGGTTGATGCTCTGCTCAAGATAGAACATAGACAATGATGGGAGGGGGAGGGGGGCATTGGTTCCAAACTAGGTTCCCATCTCAGAGTTATTCTTTCAAGAAAGGTCTATGGATCTGTGATATTTCTGAACTTTTCCCAAACTCCTTCTGGAACACTCTGTGCTCTTCCAGGCCCATAATAATAACTCCATGGAAGTCCCTGCACCAGAGGAATCTCCACCAGACACCACCCAGAGTCTCAGGCAGAAGGAGCTGAAGCGGGAAGGAGACGGGGCTGCCGCCTTGAAGGGTGAGAAGGAACTCTTCTGGGCGTTTTGGGGTTTTGTGCCAGTGGAAATCCCGCTTTGGGGAATTTACACAGTTTCAGCTTCAGAAGGTGAACATTTTGGGTCATTGAGATTGGTATATATCTTAAACTTATGTACCTATGTACTTTGATAAGTATTTTATAGAAATGTAGTTTTAATGTGGATCTTTTATAGAAATATTTATTTATTATTTAATTTATATACTGATCTTCTCCCCAAGGGGGACCCAGAGCAGTCTTACACAATGGCAGAATTAAATGCCACATATAATACAACATGCAAAAAAAAAAAACCAAACATAAAAGAAAAATAAAATCTGGTATCCAAATCAAATTAAAACAATTAAAACCATGTGACCATTACAACGGGGGAAGTTTTGAGCCAAAGTCAGAGCCCTAATATGCATCTTTGTTGAATTTTGGCAATGTTCGTATTTTTAAAATTGTGTTGTAACCCGCCACAAACTGGAAGGACAGGCAAATAAGAAATAAAATTATTGTTGTTGTTTTGTTGTTGTTGTTTTTCTTATATGTAGGCATTGGGTTATTTTAGGTAGCCCTTCAGTATCTTCCCAGGTGGGACCCTAAGCTGAGCTGAGCCCTGAAACTGAGCTGGAAGACAAACAGCAAATCACTTTAGTCAATTGAACTACCAAGCCCAGTACTAGTTTCATTCCAACATATTCACAGCACTGCTTGTGAGATAAAGTCCTAAACCCTCACATTGTAGATCTTCTTGGGCTGTTGAATGCGCCTGTGTTCTTAGGGTCGTTTCCTCATTGGTTTCTTTATAGGACTGCAATGGTCACCTCTGAGGCCTGTTTCTGTGACCAGCTTCCCACCCCTTGCTCTCTCTCCAGGGTCTGGAATGATGCTGTGGCCGAATCCTCAGCCGTTTCTCCCCCTTTGCGATGGAGTGGGACTGAGTCAGGTAAGCAGGAGGATTCCTGGGAGAGGAGGACGGGGCCTGCCGGGGTGCCTTTGGTTCCAGGATTAATGGCCAAATATCTGTTGAAACTGACAAGATGGAATGCGTTTCCTTAGAAGTGAAATACTGAAGGCACAATTACAAGGAGGGGAAAAAATGAAGAGAAAACTAAAGAAACCAGAATGGATGTTCAAAGAACTTTCAACGGAGCTAAGATTTAAAAGGGACATGTACATGAAATGGAAAGGGGAGGATCACCAAAGAATGTAAACGACTAAACAGCATAAGCATAAGTAGCAGATCATGAAGAAGGCCATCTGGAATCACTTAGAAAAAATGCTGTAATCACTGAAGGGCAAGATGGGTTTCTCCAAAACAAGTCATGCCAGACTAATCTGTTTTTCAGTAGAGTTCCAAGCTTGGTAGATGAAGGAAATGCCGTGGGTGTAGCACATCTTGCTTTCAGTAAGACCTTTGGAAAGGCCTCTCCTGGTTTTATAAACAACTAGTAAAAAGTGGGCTGGATAATACTCCTGTTCAGTGGATTTGTAATGGTTTGAGTGACAACGGGTGGAGTGGGCCCAGTACTGCTCAACATGCGTATCTTATTTTCAGATGACAAAAAATTAGCAAGCATAGCTGACAGTCTAGAAGATAGGATCACAATTCAAAATGGCCTGAACATGTTAGAGAGCTGGGCCAAAACTAACCCAATTAATGTCAACAAGAATATATGTAGAGTAGTACACTTAGGCAGGAGAAAAATGCCATGCACAGGTACAGGAGGGGCAACACCTGACTTGACAATCATTCATATGATGGGATCTTGGAGTGTTAGAGGACTGCAAGTGGAACATGAGCCAACAATGTGATGCAGCAGCTGAAAAGACAATGGGATTTTGGGCTGCATCCCAAGGAATATTGTGTCTAGATTCAGGGAAGTCATGGCGACCTTCTTTCTGCTTTGGGGAGACCTCACCTGAAATTACACTGTGTCCAGTTGTGGGCATCACAATAAAAGGGGGAACATACCCTGATTCCATTTCTGATTCTATATATCAATTAAGAAATGGTTCTTACCTGTGACCAACCCGTCGTCTCTACAAAGCTTACCTTTGTGGCATGGAGGCCTTCGCCCTTTCCCTTTCAAGCAACCAGCAGGAATGTAAGTTTACTTTAAATTATTTCTTGTCATCATTTTTCTTGATATCTCTCACGTGAGGAGGGAATCTTTTCTTCTTCCGCCAGGGCCCAATCGCCTTTGAGGACGTGGCTGTGGATTTCTCCCTGGAGGAGTGGGTTCTCCTGAATCCGGACCAGAAAGCCTTGCACAAGCAGATCATGGAGGAGATGAATGGGATTGTGGACTCTCTCGGTAAGGCTCCCTCACTGATGGGGATTTCTGTTTCAAAAGGCAGTATTAGCCTAAATCGTCACAGTCACTGAGGGTCCGCAAGGCAGGGCTTGTGTTAGAAATATATGACATAAGAGTAAATAATAATAATAATAATAAGAAGAAGAAGAAGAAGAAGAAGAAGCACCAATTCAGACTCAAGTGGGAAGATTTCCATAACTGGAGTCAAGGCAAAGTCAGTCAGTCAGTCAGTCAGTCAGTCAGTCTCTCTCTCTCTCTCTCTCTCTCTCTCTCTCTCTCTCTCTCTCTCTCTCTCTCTCTCTCTCAATCTCTCTGAGTGTTTGTGTGAGAAGAAAATAGAGGGAGGAAGCAGATTGGCTGGAGAGAGGGGCCGGAGAATGGATCATGAAAAAAAATCCCAAACTTCCCTTAGCTTCAGATACGCAGAGGCGGCTATACATCTTACGATCGGTGTGATATTCAACCTTGTTTTTCCTCCTAACCAGGCAGGATAACCTTTGCGTGTCTGAAGGCTCAGCTCTCTCTCTACGCTGCCTCTCCCAGCACACAAACAGCCCCCAGCCTCATTCATTCACAAGACGGTGACTTGTAATATCATGTGTTGTGTTCTGTGCTTGTGAATGATTGGGGCTCGGGTCTTTTGTGCACTGGGAGAGGCATAGAGCAGCCGTCAAACTCTCTGCCCCTCTCCTTCAAGTGGTAAGAGTGTCACTCATGGTAGTTTCACATCTGCAGAAATCTAGCTCTTTCCAATTGAGTGCATCTTTTTGAAACACTCTGTATATTTATTTCGTCCTAAATGTTAGAAAATCCCAAATTATCCGCAGCCACTTTCCTAAATTCTTGTATGTGAAGAGGTTGCAGCTTCCAGGTAAAAGGTGTGCAGAATTAGACAGGTATTGGAATCAGAGCTGAACAAAGGGACAGTCGACAGAATGGTATTTCCAAGAAGTCTCTGTTTCTGCGGCATCAGGATTTTGTTGGGGAAAATTATCCCACAAAAAGCAAACCACCTATAATTACCAACAGGATACTTATAGTTGAGCATCCAGGTCACAACAAGCAGAGCATGAAATGATGTAGCTGTAAAAAATCAAGAACTTCTGAAGCAAAGCTGCAGAGTTCAGTCTTTAAAATTACAAAAAAATTAATAACTACATTTCTTAATAGTAAAGGACTGGATCTGAGCTGCTCTCTATTTCCATATCTTCTCGGGTTTAAAAGAGAGGGAAAAACTCCAAGCCCCACATCTCTCCTGACACACAAGCAGAGAGAGGTCTTAATACACAAAGTACACACTGAGATAAAAGTCAGAAATCTGAAGCAAAAGCATGCACCATTCTACAAAACCAATCAGAATGAGAGAAAGAAACACAGAGAGAAGAGTAGATACATCCCAACTGTCAATCAGGAGACAAGGGGGAGGGATTCCCTCAGCCTATTCTGAAACTAGCTCCCTGTTTCTCATTGGGGACTGCAGGCTTGAGCAGCGTGGGGTTGAGTCACAACAGATGGATCAGCAGCTCTTTCCTCTGGTCCAGTCTTGTCCTTCCTCCCAGACTGGGATGGTGTGGAGGCAGTCTCTTCTCTCTCACGTGGGATGTTACGTGGATGCCACTCTATCTGGCCGAGTCCTACAGACATCCCTTTTTTGGTCCTTCTCTGCCTTCATCATTGTTCTCCACTTTTTCTTTACAGTCACGGTTTTGCACATTCACAGCTTTGTCAGGCAAATCTATCCCTTTGCAACTCATATTTACAGCCAACTTCCAAAAACTGTAAAAGTCCCATTTGGTAGTTGGTGGTAAAAGGGTAAGAATCTCTGCAATACGGTAGAGTCTTGCTTATCCAACCTTAGCTCATCCAACGTTCTGTATCATCCAATGCAGTCTGCCTCCCGCCGGGATCCACAGCTGTTTCTCTCGGCAGCAACACGTCTCTCTGCGCACTAGTCGCCTGCCAGGAGGGGTGAGACGTAGTCAGCGCAGACAGCGTCCGACCTGCACCGGCTGCGTCTCGCCCCTCCCAGAATGACAAACTTTGTCTGTCTGGCCTGTATCATGTACTCTGACCCAGTGGCAGCTCTCCAGATTTTCAGACACAATGGTTGTCATCCTATTTTCTTGACTCTGTTCACGAGCGATACCAGGAAGTGAAGTGCAGCAGGGGCCCTCCCTTTGAGCTATGGCCTCTTCTTCAATAATGCTCTTGTGCTGTTCACATTTCCCTCCCACCAGGACCCCTGTGGGAACCCATAGTTTCTACACATAGAATAACAAACAGCGTGTTGCTGCCCAGAAAAACAACAACACGCCCAAAAACAATACAAGTGCAGCCACGCTCCCAAACAAGTGGCAGACCCTTTCCGCCACTGATCTGTGCATGCCCTTTCTTCTGCACGAGTATGGCTACGAAGAGAAAGAAGTTTGTTTTATCCATGGAACAGAAACTTGAGGCAATCAAGAGACTGGACAAAGGAGGAACAATACAGAAAGTAGCCGACGACTAATATGTCCAACAGGTAAGAGTAGGAGACTGGAAAAGGAATCGACTGGAGATGGAAGAATGGTGTACCTCCAAAGTTACCAATGGTGTGCTGAAAGAGGAAAATGATGAAAAGGTTTGACTATGAAAAAGTTAGTGAAGCTTTGTATGTTTGGTTTGTGTAGTCCAGAGACAAAGGCGTGCCTATTTCCGGGCCTATTTTACAGCAAAAGTCGTGTTTTTGAAAGGAATTTAATGAAGGGGAACCAGATTTTACAGCAAGCATTGGTTGGCTCGACAGGTGGAAGAAGCGTTATGGAATCAGTCGGTTAAGTGTTTGTGGTGAGAAGCTGTCATCAAATGATCAAGAAATAGAGGCATTCAAGAAAAACGTACAAGACTTTGTTGAAACTCAAAGCCTAACAGGCGATCAGATGTTTAATTGCAAAATGTTACCAAGTAGGAGTCTTGCAGCCAGAACTGAAGCAGCAGCCCCTGGCTATAAGTGTAGTAAAGAAAGGCTGACAATGTTAGCAGGCAGCAGTGCTACAGAAATCCACAAAATGGGCCTCGCAATGATTGGGAAGCCCAAAAATCCAAATTGTAAATTACTACAATCAAAAAAGTTTGTTGATGACCAGTGAAATTTATTTATTTTGTGTCAAAAGCATTGCATAATAAATAAGTTTAAAAGTGGTAAAATAGAGGAATCACAAACAGCTAAATAGTTTTGGACCAAAAGCGGGCAACAGCAATCGCATTGTTCGTAGCTTTAAACAGCTCCTCCTCCGTGCATGAGGCAGGGCATTGTGGGCAAGCATACATATGAGGAGTTGTTTGTTCTGCTCCACAGTCACACAAGGTGGAAGATTCCTCCAGGTAGTGCCATCTTGCCAGGTTGTCTTTAGATCTGCCCACTCCGCTTCTTAGTCTGTTCAGGGACTTCCAAGTTGCCCATTCTTGGTTTGCCCCTGGAGGAAGACCCTCATGAGGGGCCATCCAGTCAGAATTGCCTGGTTTAGCTGCCCAAAGAGACACCCTTGCTGCTGCTGGAGGAACATCAAGAGGAGGGAGTGGTGGTTCTCATGAAGCCCTTCCGTGATTTGAGTCTACTGTGAGGAGGGTGATAGTCATGCAGTGGGTGGCTTTCACAATGTTCAACCTTTTTTCTCTCGCAGTTAGCAGCAACTTCCCGTTGCACGTCAGGAGGGGCAATGCCAGCTAACTTGTAGAGTTTATCAACAGGTGTAGGTTTAAGGCATCCCGTGATGATTCTGCCTGTTTCATTCAGTGCTATGTCCACCTGCTTTGCATGGGCAGACTTGTGCCAGACAGGACAGGCAGACTCTGCAGTTGAGAAAGACAAGGCCAGGGCTGATGTTCTTATTACTTGTGGGTCTGCTCCCCATGAGCTGCCAGTCAGTTTCCGCAGGATGTTGTTGCGTGCAGCTACTTTGTGCTTGGTGTTCATGCGGTGTTTCCTATATGTTAGTGTTCGGTCTAAGGTGACACCAAGGTATTTAGGATGGAAACAGTGTTCGAGCTCTTGGCCTTCCCAAGTAACTTTCAGTTTCCTGTTGGCTTCACGGTTACGTAGGTGGAAAGCACACACTTGTTTCTTGGAAGGGTTAGGCTTCAGGTTGTTCTCTTTGTGGTAGCTGGGGAGATCTTTCAAGGCATTAGTGAGCTGGTTTTCAACTGTTTCAAAATCTTTTGCTTGTGTTGTAAGGCCAAGGTCATCAGCATATATAAAGCTCTTTCTGAGTGGTGGTTGTGGCTGATTGTTCGTGAAGATATTAAATAAGGTTGGTGCAAGAACGCTTCCTTGGGGTAAACCATTCTTTTGCCTCCTCAATCTGCTTTTCTGGCCCTGAAACTCCACATAGAAGCTGCGGTTTTCCAGGAGGGTCTGGACAGTTTTTGTATAGTCAAAGTCCCGGGTGATATGGTAGACTTTATGCAGCATTTTTCTATGTTGCACCGTGTCATAGGCTGCCGTAAGGTCCACAAAAACTGTTCCCGTGATGCAGCCTTTCTCATAGCCTTCCTCGATATGTTCAGTCAGATGAAGAATTTGACCTGTACAATTTTTCCCTGGTCTGAAACCTGCTTGTTGTGCAATAAGCTTGGGTTCGATAACAGGTCCTAGTCGATTTAATAGCATCCTCTCATAGACTTTATATAGATGACATAAGAGGGAGATTGGTCGATAGTTCCTGGCATTGGAGGCATCTTTACCAGGTTTTAAGATGGCAATGATCTTAGTTTTCCTCCATACTCTGGGAATCTGTTTGTGTGCCAGGCACTGATTGTAGAATTTCAAAAGCCAGTTTTCAGCTTTGGGGCCCAAGTGTTTGATTTGCTCCATCATCAGGTCATCTAGGCCAGGTGCTTTACCAGTCTTACATCGCTTGATGGCTTCTTTGAGTTCTTTCAGGTTTAGAGGAGAAGACAACGGGTGGGTTTCAAGTTCTGGCACCCTGTTGATTTTCATCTTTACTCTGCTGCGGTTGGTTTTCCCATTCTGAATTAGCTGGTGAGCTATCTGGTCTGGTGTTAAGTTTGCATGTCCATGGTTGACCAGAGGGTCACTATCCAAGCGTCTCAGCAATTGCCAGGCTTTTTGGCAACTCTTGGACATGTCAAGGTTCTCAAGCAGCTCTATCCAGCGGTCTTTCTTAGCATTAGCTATGGCTGTAGATAGTTTTTGGGCTGCTGCTATAGTCCCATCACTGTATGGATTCTCTTGAAAGAGTCTGAGATATTCCTGTAGCTGATTTAGTGATTCTTCATTTAGGCCTGGTAGGTAGCTTGTGTGACAGCCTCTAGGGATTGAGAGCCTCGAAAATCTTTTCACAGCTTCTACAAACAGGTCATAATTTTCTATAGAAGGTTCTATATCAGAAATAGCTGCTTCCAAGGTCTCTGTAAACTTTGACCAGTTAGCTTTATTGAAGTTATATCTTCTGCGGAATGGGACACTTTGGTCTTACAGCTGCATATATTACGCAGCATATTGGTCTGTGCTGAGTATTAGGTATCAGGTTTAATACCCTTTTAATGCATTGGTGGATTATGCTTTCAATTACAAAAATCAGATCAGGGTTATAACCACGCTTCCATCGGCCGCTATTACATGATGGTGGTAATTTACTCTCATGAAGGAGGCTCATTCTACTATTATCGGCCCATGTTAGAACTGCTTCACCATTTCTATCATCTTCGTCATAGCCCCAGACACAATTATGGCTATTGAAATCTCCCACAATAAAATGGGCTTCATGATTGTGACAATTGGTTGGGGGCGTAAAATAGAAATCAGCCCCAGGTTTGTAGAGTGAAGATACACTGCAACTATCCAGTTCCACAGATAGGATTTCAATGTTGTTCACTTCTGTGAGAGAGGTTGCAGATATTGCTATACCAGATCGTACAAAAATGGCACTACCATATTGTCTGTGAGGTCATTCCACTGCCAGTTGCATTCCGAGAATTTTTGGTCTTCTCATTGTGATGTCTCTGTGTGTTTCCTGTATACATAAAATGTCACACGAGATGTCCTCGGACATTTTGGCTAATAGCTCTTCCTTAGCAAGTGACAAACCTTCTATATTAATAGACATAATTGTCAGCAATGGTCTTGATGAAGACCTTTAGTGTTCATCCATTTGTGGAGAGATAAAACACATTTAAAATGTTTAAAAAAATGTTTAAAAGCAATGCAATGCTTTTGGATTGGAAAGATCAGCCGTTTACAAGAAATGTTGCCCAGGGGACGCCCGACTGGATTTACTCAGTCTTCGAGGAGGCTCTTTCCATGTCCCCCACCAGTGAAATGTTCAAAGACTAATTATTATTATCATTATTATTATTATTATTATTATTATTATTATTATTATTATTATTATTATTATTATTATCCGTTATTTATATTCCGCTCTATCTCCCCAAGGAGACTCAGGGCGGATCACAATACACATACACGGCAAACATTCAATACCGTTTGGACAGAACAGAATAAGACAAACAGAAGGAGGTATGTGGTCTGGAAGTCCAGTTTTTGGGTGCCTTGGAGGCTGATGTTCTGCTCAGATTCAGTCATGGGGGTGCTGTTGCTTCATTCTCTATGACGAAGAGCCATCAGAACTTCCTCCTTCCACCTTCCTCTTGGTCACCGCATTTCTGGTCTTGTTCTTTATGGTGTTTTAAAATACCTCCCCCGCAATTTGCGTTGCCTCATTTCTCTATTTACAGCTTATAAACTCTTTTCGAACTGCTCAGGTAAACAGTGAGCTGGGCTTGAGGTCGAGCGCTCACCCCCGACCGGGCTTCGAACTGGCCACCTTTCGGTTGGTAGATCTTATTACTGCTACAGCCCAGCCCTAAGGAACTTGTTCCTTCCACGGAGGAATTTTTGAAGGAAATTTACCTGCCCAGGAAAGCGGTTTTGTTGCTAGACAATGCCCCAACACACCCTGATGCAGAGGAGCTTCAAGAGGGGGACATGAAGGCGATGTTTCTGCCACCGAATGTAACCGTCATATGCCAACCGATGGATCAGGGCGTTTTGGAAGAGCTCAAAAGGAACTATTGCAGGAAGCTATTCTCGGCAAGGATAGAAGAAATGGAATAAGTTGTTAGGCCTCTCAGGATCTCACACAAGGATAGGGTTTGGGCTCTAGAAACCGCAATGACACACATCAAGCAACAAGAAGAAGCTACGGGGATGGACATAAAGATGCCGCAAAGATGGCGAGACTTGTCAGCGGAGAAATGGCAATAGTTGGAAAAGCAGGCAAGGGTCACAGATTTTAAAAAATCTTCACAAGACTGAACTTTTTATGGATTTAACTTCCAACAGTGTTGTTTTATGCAATTCTATATTTATAGTCAAGTTTTTAGTAATAAATATTGTTTGTAGTCAATGCTTTCAATACATTGCGATGTTTTGGTGCTAAATTCGTAAATACAGTGATTTCTCCATCATGTTACCGTGTATTGAACTGCTTTTTCTGTTGATTTGTTGTAAAACATGATGTTTTGGTGCTTAATTTGTAAAATCATAATGCAATTTGACCTTTAATAGGCTTTTCCTTAATCCCTCATTATCCAACATTTTCACTTATCCAGTGTTCTCCTGGTCAGTTTATGTTGGATAAGCGAGACTCTGCTGTTCTCTGAAATTAGGTATGGGATCTTGTACGTTGGAGCGGAAAAATCCAACCTTCAGGGAGCATGGGAAAAGAGAACTGGGATTGGGGGAGAGAAATAAAAAGGAGAGAAGGATGGTGAAATGGGTAAAGTCTAAAGCTAGAGAAAAAGGCAAGCATTTGGATGTGAAGGGAAAAGGCATCCATTCCCCAGAGAGAAGGAGACGGAATAAACAACCGGGCTGGGCTGAGCAACAGGGAGCCTCTGGAGCGTATGTTACTCATCTCTCTCTTAGAGGCTCCAGGCAGACAACCAGGGTCCATCTTCACTGAACAAGGGGAGGGGAAAGGACAACAGGCATATCTTCTTTTCCTCCATGTTTATGTTGTCTTAAGGATCATTTCAATCCACTCCTTATCCCACTTCCTTTGAGTCTTTATGACGCACACTGAGGAATGATTTTTTATGTTCTTCTTCTTCACAGTAGATAACGGGGAGAAGAGCCATGTATGCACCAAATACAGGAAGCATTTGGGACACAACGGGTGCCTTCATCGACACCAGCAAGCCCACAGAGAAGATGGAGGTTCTGCCAGAGAAAGGCCCAACAAATGCATTGTATGTGGGCAATGTTTTACCCAAAATGTGGCACTTGTCCTTCACAAGACACTTGATGTTGGGAAAAGCCATCTTAAAGGGAAAGTATCTGCAAAATGTGTGGTGAAACACAAGGAATTTCACACAGGTCAGGAACAATACAGATGCCAAGAGTGTGGGAAGTGTTTTGCTTCCAGTTCAGCCTTGGTGAGGCTCAAAAGACTCCACACAGGAGAGAAGCCACACCAATGTCAGGAGTGTGGGAAATGTTTTGCTGAAAGTTCAGCCTTGTTGAGCCACAAAAGAGTCCACACCAGGGAGAAGCCATACAAATGCCAGGAGTGTGGGAAATGTTTTGCTTTCAGTTCAGCCTTGGTGAGGCACAAAAGAGTCCACACAGGAGAGAAGCCATACCAGTGCCAGGAGTGTGGGAAATGTTTTGCTTTCAGTTCAGCCTTGGTGAGGCACAAAAGACTCCACACAGGAGAGAAGCCATACCAGTGCCAGGAGTGTGGGAAATGTTTTGCTTGCAGTTCAACCTTGGTGAGCCACAAAAGACTCCACACAGGAGAAAAGCCATACAAATGCCAGGAGTGTGGGAAATGTTTTGTTTGCAGTTCAACCTTGGTGGGCCACAAAAGACTCCACACAGGAGAAAAGCCATACAAATGCCAGGAGTGTGGGAAATGTTTTGCTGACAGTTCAAACTTGATGAGCCACAAAAGAGTCCACACCAGGGAGAAGCCATACAAATGTGAGGAGTGTGGGAAATGTTCTGTTTCCCATTCAGACTTGGTGAGGCACAAAAGACTCCACACAGGAGAGAAGCCATACAAATGCCAGGAGTGTGGGAAATGTTTTGCTGACAGTTCAAACTTGATGAGCCACAAAAGACTCCACACAGGAGAGAAGCCATACCAATGCCAGGAGTGTGGGAAATGTTTTGCTTACAGTTCAAACTTGATGAGCCACAAAAGACTCCACACAGGAGAGAAGCCATATAAATGCCATGAATGTGGAAAATGTTTTACTCAGAGTTCAGCCCTTAACCAGCACCAGAGAACACATACCGGGTAAAAAACAGCCATTGTGGGTAAATGTCTGATTTCAAACTTTGAGAAGTTCTGCGTCAGATTTGGTGGAGTCCCGTTCTTGTCATTTGAACCTGTAAGTTGGAGGTCTGTTCTCTGGAGCAGCAGAAAGCAAGCTCTGTGTGACAATCCTTCAGAGCAGTGGTTCTCAACCTGTGGGTCCACAGATGTTTTGGCCTTCAACTCCCCTAAATCCTAACAGCTGGTAAACTGGCTGGGATTTCTGGGAGTTGTAGGCCAAAACACCCGGGGACCCACAGGTTGAGGACCACTGCTTCAGTGTCAGTTCCTGGAAGGTGTAGGAGACAAAGATAGGCTCACACAGCTTGTAGCCATGGAAAACTTTATTGAATCCGCCTTGCCAAAATGGCCGCAAAGCTTCTACTGCCCGTCTTCCGCTCTTTCCCCTCAGTATATTGGGTGGTTGCTTCCCTCCTCCCTTCACGTCTCTTCTTCTCCATTCACACCTCCCTTTCCTTTTGTCCTTTCCCACGTCTGAAGACCAGACCCTGTCATAAATCAGCCTTCCCAGCCAAATGGTCTTCTTTATCCGATTTGTTGTAGTCAGGTGTGAAAAGAACAGCTTGGAGAATGCTGATCTTTTTGCATCCTGACATTCAGAGAGTTAAATATGATTGTCTTGTCACCTCGTCTGAAAAGAAATAAACCATATGTGATTCCATCACTTGTTCCTCTGGTCTTAGTTTCCAGCTCCATTTCCACCTTGGTTTAAATGTCCAGTTTGTGAACGTTGTGCCCCTACAGACACATCCTCTGTTTTCCTCTTTAGTCAGGACTGGTCAGCTTGAATATTGTAAATGGCCGTTATGGGAGGGATCCAGAGTTAGCCCCTTCCCTTTCAGACAGTGGCTCTCAACCAGTGGTCCACGGACTACCAGTGGTTCGCAAGAACTAAAATACGTTCTGGCTTCTAACCTTCCCTTCCTTTGCTTTCTTTTTTCTAGCCCTTCCTTCCCCTTTCTTCCTTCTTTCCTTCTATCCTTGTCTTCTTGTCCCTTCCTTTGCCTTTTCTCTTGCCCTTCATTCCTTCCTTTTTCTCTTCCCTCCCTTTTCTCCCCTTTGCCTTTTCTCTTGCCCTTCTTTCCTTTTTTTCTTCCCTTCACTTCCCTTCCTTTTCCTTCTTTTCTCTTGCCCTTCCTTCCTTTTTCTCTTCTCTCCTCTTCCCTTCCTTTGCCTTCTTTCCTTGCTTTTTCTTGCTCTTCGCTTGCCTTCCCTTCCTTTGCCTATCATATGTTATGGACTGGAGTAGAGTACAATATATGTCTCATTTGATGCCTTATGAACTTGAATGCAAACTATAATTGTTTTTATTAATCTGTTTATCCTATTATATTATATTATTGATGTACTCTGATTGTTGTTTATGTGAGTTTAATATGTCGTAAGCCTCTTTGGGTCCAGTGAGGGAGAAAAGCAGGATATAAATAAAGATTCATCATCATCATCATCATTATTATTATTTTCTCTTGCCATTCTTTACTTCCCTTTTTCTCTTCCCTTCCATCCCTTTGCCCTCTTTTCCCTTGCCCTTCCTTCCTTCTTTCCTTGCTTTACCTTCCCTTCCCTTCTTTTCTCTTGCCCTTCCTTCCTTTTTCTCTTCTCTTCCCATATTTTCCTTTGCCTTATTTTCTCTTCCCCTTCCTTCCTTCCCTTCCCTTCCTTCGTCTTCTTTTCTCTTGTCCTTCCTTCCTTTTTCTCTTCTCTTCCCATATTTTCCTTTGCCTTATTTTCTCTTCCCCTTCCTTCCTTCCTTCCCTTCCTTTGCCTTCTTTTCTCTTGCCCTTCCTTCCTTTTTCTCTTCTCTTCCCATCCTTTCCACTACCGAGAAGGAAGGCCCTGTCTCTCATCCCTGCCAATCATGCCAGCGAAGAGGGCGGGATTGAGAGCAGGGCCTCTCCAGACGGTCTTAGACTCCGAGATGGTTCATAAGGGGAGAGACGTTTGGACAGGTAACCCATCCAACACAGGCTGTGACCCTGTGCCCTGTTTGGCCTTGCGACTGACAAGGAAGACCTCTGCGTACAGATGACATTGAACTCCAAAACTTCAGATGATCTCTCCCAACGGCTTCATGTAGATGTTACACAGCGTGGGAGACAGTATTGAACCCTGCGGGGATTCTGGCAAGGGATTCTGCTTTTCCTGCCTGGCAGAAGGGGGTTGGACTAGATGGCCCTCGTGGTCTCTTCCAAATATACTATTCTGTGAATCTCTGATTTGGGTAAGAAGGCAAGGGCCTAGAGAAGTGGGGGGGGGAGGGAGTCCTCTCTCTGGGTGACCCCAAAAAGGGGCTGGAGAGCGACCTGCGGAGGATGGTCTGGCTGGTGACGCTGCTTGGAGAGAATGGGGCTGGACTCCACGACCCACGGGATCAGTGGTTTCATGGCGAAAGAACACACATCTCTTCCTCCCAGTCAGTTTGGGTTGTGTGCTGAGGGGCTAATCATCTTCAGACCACGCAGGAATAAACCACCAAAGCACCCCCAACAGATGGGCATGCCGTCTCTGCTTACAAACCTCCAAAGGAGACTCTTATGGACTCCCGATAGGAGCAGACTCCACTACTGAACAGCTCTGACCTTCAGGAAATGCTTTCTGTTGTGTAGGTGAGGCCTGCACAACTAGTCAGTGTTAATGAGTGATGGAAGGAAAGGAGAAGCAGAGGAAAACACACACACAAGACCCCTGCTAGACAGGCAGGTGAATTCAGTCCTCTCACGGCCTCCTCCAGCTATACAATGGGACAAACTGTCTCATAGGCAAGGAGTGGATTCCAACCCCCAAAACACTGCAGAGTCCTGGTCACAGTTTCACAGCCTCTGGCCTTGTAAAGTAGTTCGTCTCTTTGAATAAACACTCTTGAGTTCTGACTTTCATCCAAAGTCCTTGGAGGTTTTATTCTTGATTTATTCACTACTTATAACTATTTACAGGTCTTCTCTTAATATACAAAGATACACATTAAGAATGAGTAAGGGCTGTTGGAGAGTGGCCTAGGCTGCCTCAGAGTGTGGTGGAGTGTCCTTCTCTGGAGGCTTCTCTGCAGAGGCTATCTATCGGGAGTGCTTTGATTGTGCCTTCCTGCATGGCAGGGGCAGGACGGGGTGGCCCTTGGGGGTCTCTTCCGGCTCTAGGGTCCTAGGAGTCCATTCCAGGAGGAGGCAACACGGGGTCTCATGGACACGCCTTTCCTCTCCGTCCACCTCTCATCCTGACCACGGCCAACCCTTTTGGGATCCAACATTTCCTTCCTGCCGAGGGAGAAGCCCTTCCTTCTTTCCTCCAAGTGAAACATACCCAGCTGTCTCTCTCCGCCCTTCTCTACATCCCGTCTCTGGAGATATTCTGACCTGTCAATATCCGTCTTGAATTGTGGGACTGAGACCTGGAGACAGGGTCATTCCAGGTGAGTCTGAACAAAGCGGAAGAAAGGAGGCCGTGACTTCCTTGGATATAGACAGAATCCTCCTATCGGGGCAGCCTGGAATCACATTGGCTTTTATAGCTGCTACATCATAATCTGTTTTTAAAAATAATTTATATTCAAATACAAGAAAGAAAAACAAATGCATATTTATACAAATTACAAATACATTTATTAATTTTTTTAAAGAAAATCGTACATCCTTTTACAGCAGCCACATAATATTCAGTACAATCTACAATACATTAACATTTGGCATCTACTGTTATTTTCACGCTTATACAGATTTCTTACCCTCCCCCAAGTCACTTTTTTTATTTATCATCTGTCCAAAATTCCTTTTCATTCCCTCTTGAGGAGGTAATTCTGTCTTTCTTTTCGAATCCTCTTCCAATACATTTTCTCCAGACATCATCACAACCACTTTGTTTCTAAATCCCTCTCCACGTCAACCTATCATTTCTTCCCAGTTTCCATACTTCCTTATACCATTCTTCTATCTCTATATTTATTTCCCTTTTCCAATTCCTTGCTATAAGCTGTCTTGCAATTGTTAATGCGTTTGTTATCGCATCTTTGTCCTCTTTTTCCAACTGTTTATTATTATATAATGAGAATAAAGCCATGCTAAGACTGCTTTCTATTTGAATGTTCATTGTGTCTTCTATCTCTCTTAATACCTTTCCCCAGAAATTATTTACATATTGACACAGCCACCACATATGTATGTATGTTCCCGATTCTTGGCATCCTCTCCAGCAATTGTTTGAGTAGTTTTTATTTATATTTCCTATTCTTATGGATGTGAGGTACCATTTCCATATCAACTAAATAATAATTTTCTTTAACACATATGGATATATTTTTCAAGTGTCTTTGTGCCCATAATTGTAACCCCTCTGTTTCATTGATTTTCATTCCTATATCTTCTTTCCAAATCTTCTTGAAGGTGTTATTCTTTACTTTTCCTTTGTTTTTTTCAATTAATATTTTAGAAATTTTACTGGATATTCCTTTCAAATTTTTATGTTCCTGATCTTTTCTTTCTTCATTCCAACCTTTAGCCAATCCCCTATTTTATCTAAGTTTTTCCCCTTAATTTTTTTATCCATCATATATATTTTTTATTTTTTGGAAATGTCTTTTCCATTATAATTGGGGTTATTATTGAGCCATCTGTTATTAACTTTCTCCTGTATTTGTTCCATATTTCTAATGCATTACTCAACATTGGGTTCCCAGTTTACCTTATTTTTTTTCTCATAAACTATTTTAAAACATATTCCGAATTTCTTCTTCCACTTTTCCTGAATCCATTATTAACTATTCTACATCCTCCTTTTCATCATTCCTTGTATAACCGATCTCAGTCTGTTTGCTTTATAATATTTTTTCATATGAGGAAGCGCTAATCCTTCTTCTTTTTGAGATCTGTTCTGTAACTTGTTTCGTCAATTTCTTTGACTGCCATTACAGTATTTATCATTTGTCCAAATGAGTCTCCTTTGGGGTGGAGAAAGGTGGGGTAGAAATGTTGCAAAGAAATAATGTATTCAACTCTTCTTCTGTAATCTGAAATGGCATTATAAATATAAGGTATATGTAAGTATAAAGTTTATCCTCAGAAGCATTTTCATTTTTAGTATTGCTGTCTTTCCAAACCAAGATAGATGTGTATTAATTTTTTTTGAACTATTTTCCTCAATGCTACTACATTTACCTCTTCTATTTCTTTTAAGTCCTTTGTTATACTTACTCCCAGGTATATTAATTTGTTCTTGATTCTAATTCCCGTATGGCTCTGTTCTATAAAGTCTTTTTCTTTTTTCTTTGTATAATATAAACCCGTTGTTTTCCCAAATATCTTTTAATGATCCTCTCTCCTATCAATTTGACCTACCCAGATATTTAATCAATAACAATGTGTCATCAGCAAATAAGCTCACCTTCTGCTTTTCCTTTATTCCTACACCTTCTACATTCTTACCTTTTTGGATGGCGTTTGCACATAATTCTATCACCATAGCAAATAAAATTGTTTTAATCATCCTTTTATTCTACGTCCCATTCCAAATTAATTCATAATCTCACTTATTATCTGCCATGCTACACAATCAAAGCATTAAATATATCTAATGCTAGTAACATTTGTCTTCCTTTTACAAACCCAGATTGATCTTTTTATATATACTTGTACATGCATTTATTCATTCTATTGGCTATTATAACTGATAAAAACCTTTCATCCTGATTAACTAATGATGTGGGCCTGTAAGACCCTGGGTCTGTTAAATCTTTTCATATTAATATTATGAATGACTTCCTCCACGATTCTGGTATTTTCTCCACAATCATTATTCCAATATACAATTCTAATATTGTTGCAGTCAGTATTTCTCTAATACTTTTGTAATATTCTGTTCCCAATCCGTCCAGACCTGGAGCTTTCCTGGCTTTATTTCTGTCCTCTTAATAGGTTGTTCTGATAATTCTTAATATAAATTACAATTTTGGCATTTTTAAGGAAAGGACTACATAAGAAACATTAAAGCTTCAAGGACACATAACCTACATAAAAAGAACAAAACTAATAGAAAAACCAATCTACAAAACTCTTGCTGCATGCTGATTTTTATCTCGATTTACTCACTTTAAATCATAGAATCATTGAATCCCAGAGTTGGAAGAGACCTCATGGGCCATCCAGTCCAACCCCCTGCCAAGAAGCAGGAAATCGCATTCAAAGCACCCCCGACAGATGGTCATCCAGCCTCTGCCTCAAAGCCTCCAAAGAAGGAGCCTCCACCACAGTCCGGGGGAGAGAGTTCCACTGCCGAACAGCTCTCACAGTGAGGAAGTTCTTCCTGATGTTCACGTGGAATCTCCTTTCCTGTATTTTGAAGCCATTATTCTGATTCCACCTGAACATAAGGAAGAACTTCCTCACTGTGAGAGCAGTTCAGCTGTGGAACCTTCTTTGGAGGCTTTTAAGCAGAGGCTGGATGGCCATCTGTCCGGGGTGCTTTGAATGGAATTTCCTGCTTCTTGGCAGGGGGTTGGACTAGATGACCCATGAGGTCTCTTCCAACTCTATGGTTATATGATTTTGTGATTTCTTCCCCTTCCACTTCCTGTTCATGTCTATTTTAAGTCATAGTCATTAGAAGTTCTTTGGACAAACATTCTGGCTTCTTTGCACTTGTCCTATTTATGTGGCTTCTCTCCTGTGTGCATCCTTTGATGGGTACGCAGATGTCCACTCTTACTGAAGCTGTTTCCACATTCCATGCATTTATGTGGCTTCTCCCCTGTGTGGATCCTTTGATGGATACGCAGATGTCCACTCTGACTGAAGCTCTTTCCACATTCCATGCATGTATGTGGCTTCTCTCCTGTGTGAGTCCTTTGATGGATACGCAGATGTCCACTCTCACTGAATCTCTTTCCACATTCCATGCATGTATGTGGCTTCTCTCCTGTGTGAGTCCTTTGATGGATACGCAGATGTCCACTCTTACTGAAGCTCTTTCCACATTCCATGCATGTATGTGGCTTCTCCCCTGTGTGAATCCTTTGATGGATACGCAGATCTCCACTCCCACTGAAGCTCTTTCCACATTCCATGCATGTATGTGGCTTCTCTCCTGTGTGAGTCCTTTGATGGGAACGTAGATAGTCACTCCGACTGAAGCTCTTTCCACATTCCATGCATGTATGTGGCTTCTCTCCTGTGTGAGTCCTTTGATGGGTGTGTAGATTTCCACTCTGACTGAAGCTCTTTCCACATTCCATGCATGTATGTGGCTTCTCCCTTGTGTGGGTCCTTTGATGGGTGTGTAGATTTCCACTCTTACTGAAGCTCTTTCCACATTCCCTGCATGTATGTGGCTTCTCCCCTGTGTGAGTCCTTTGATGGGTGCGCAGATGTCCACTCTCACTGAATCTCTTTCCACATTCCATGCATGTATGTGGCTTCTCCCCTGTGTGAGTCCTTTGATGGGTGCGCAGATGTCCACTCTCACTGAATCTCTTTCCACATTCCATGCATGTATGTGGCTTCTCCCCTGTGTGAGTCCTTTGATGGGTGCGCAGATGTCCACTCTTACTGAAGCTCTTTCCACATTCCCTGCATGTATGTGGCTTCTCCCCTGTGTGAATCCTTTGATGGGTGCGTAGACTTCCACTATGACTGAAGCTCTTTCCACATTCCATGCATGTATGTGGCTTCTCTCCTGTGTGCATCCTTTGATGGATACGCAGATGTCCACTCTGACTGAAGCTCTTTCCACATTCCATGCATGTATGTGGCTTCTCCCCTGTGTGAGTCCTTTGATGGATACGCAGATGTCCACTCTTACTGAAGCTCTTTCCACATTCCATGCATGTATGTGGCTTCTCCCCTGTGTGAGTCCTTTGATGGATATGCAGATGTCCACTCTGACTGAATCTCTTTCCACATTCCATGCATGTATGTGGCTTCTCCCCTGTGTGAGTCCTTTGATGGGTGCGTAGATCTCCACTCCGACTGAAGCTCTTTCCACATTCCATGCATTTATATGGCTTCTCCCCTGTGTGAGTCCTTTGATGGGCGCGTAGATTTCCACTCTCACTGAAGCTCTTTCCACATTCCATGCATGTATGTGGCTTCTCCCCTGTGTGAGTCCTTTGATGGGCGCGTAGATTTCCACTCTCACTGAAGCTCTTTCCACATTCCATGCATTTATATGGCTTCTCTCCTGTGTGAGTTCGTTGATGTTTAGCAAGAGAACTTCTCTCAATGAAACATTTCCCACAGTCCTTACAATTATGTCGCTTCTCCCCTGTGTGTGATTTTGACAATGAATTTTCCATTTTTTAACATTTATTATTCTAATATTATGCCTGAAGTTCACAGATATGGACTCCTGAATAGGACATTTCCTCTTCCCAGTCTCTGTATTGCTGTAGCCTTATTTTCTCTTTACCAACCCCTCTTTTTACAGCACAATCCTCCCTTTCCTTACATTTAAAGTTATGTAGCTTGAAATATAATTTCTCCAATTCATTTCTTGTTCTTGTTAATCCTGCGTACTTTCATTTCAGACGAAAGGCAAAGGGCAATGTTTTCTTCATAAGGTTCGTTTAGAGGTTACCTGCGAGATGAATAAGAGGAAAATCTTATTAGGAGCAGAGTACAGAAAGATCTCATTGAACAATAGCCTAGTGCTGTAGCAATCACAGGGGAAGAGGGGAGAAAGACTGGCCCAACTGGTAAGAGCCCGTTGCCTCCTGAGAAGCACTTTAACACTTGCCCAACAAAGAACAATCCCTGCAAAGGGGATAGCGGCCTAAGATCCTGTGTCTAATCCAACCTTGGTAAAGGAAGGCCTCTAATAATATGGTCAACACGGAAAGGGGCTAACGATGCAAAGCATTTCCTACCTAGATCCCGCTTCTTCACATCTCCACTCAAAACCTGAGTGGCCATCTGTATGGACAGACTATCCCAAGTGATCAGTCTTGGGAGAAAAATACTTCCTCCAACTTGGGGGAGAGATATTTTCCTGATCCTCTCTTTCCCTGCAGCGTGATCCCTGCCCCACGTTTCTAAAGCAAGGCGCCTGGAGACACTGAGAGCACATTAGGCCACAAAGTTCCTTGACATACTGCATTCTTACAAAACCTATACCACAAAGGTATGTAACTTCAGGCAGAACCAAGGCAAAGAGAAAAACCAAGGAAAATTCAAACTTCTACACTGATGCAGAAGCACAGGGTGGAAGGCACTCAGACTAGCAGCAGTACATGAGAGAAGGCGGTATCGAGGAGACAGATGGACAGACCCCCAGGGTGAGTGGGAATCCTGCTGCCCTCCAGATCCTTCTGCACTCCAACAGCACCCTTGGGTGGGAGACATGATTCCTGCCCAGTTCTGCTCAGTTCAGTCCATTTTAGAAAGGACATTGGCAAACTGCAGCGGATTCATAGAAAGGCAACAAGGACAGGAAGACATTACATTGTAAATGAAGGAAAAATAAAGGCAAAAGTTTGCTTTTGCACAGGAGACAATGTTGTGGCTCGAACTAAAATTATGTGCTAAAGATGATGCTTCTGTCATCTGGGTAGTACCAGGTATAGCTTGTGCCACCAGATGACTGCAACTAGGCCGACCACCTGCTCCCTCGATCCGTGTCCCTCCTGGCTAGTAAAATCTTGCCTGGAGGGATTACGGGAACCTCTGTTGAATATAATAAATAGCTCCCTTGAGCAAGGAGTTTTTCCAGAGGGTTTAAAAGAGGCGATGGTATCTCCGCTGCTGAAGAGCCCAGACTTGGATCGTTCGGTTCCCCTAGCTACCGCCCAGTCTCGAATCTTCCGTTTCTGGACAAGGTGGTTGAGAGGGCAGCAGCGGAACAGTTGCAGCAGTTCCTCAATCGTACAGCCGGACTTGATCCCTTCCAGTCCGGCTTCCGTAGGGGGCACGGGACGGAGACTGTGCTAGTTGCCATCACAGATCAGCTTCGCTGCCAAAGGGATCAAGGCGGATCAGCGCTGCTTGTGTTATTGGATCTCACAGCAGCATTTGATACGGTCGATCACAATCTATTGACCCACTGCCTAGCCATGACGGGGGTTAGGGGGATACCCCTTAAATGGGTGTCCTCCTTCCTCCAGAATCAGGGACAGCGGGTGGTGAGGGGAGGGATGGTTTCCGCGTGGTCTCCGCTAACTTGTGGGGTCCCACAGGGAGCTATTCTCTCTCCTCTATTATTTATCATCTATATGCGACCGCTTGCCTGACTGGTGCAGAGTTTTGGGCTCGAGTGCCACCAGTACGCTGATGACACTCAGCTTATTCTGAGGATGGAGGGCCAGCCGGACTCCGTACCCGATAGTTTCCATCAGTGCCTTGAGGCCGTTACTGGATGATTGCGTGCCAGCAGGTTGAGGGTGAATCCAGCGAAGACGGAGATCCTTTGGCTGGGCCGTCCGGGTGGGGGGGAGATGCAGCTGCCTACCCTGGATGGCGAGACACTGCGTCCGTCATCTTCTGTAAAAAGTCTTGGTGTCTTATTGGACCCTCTGCTCACAATGGAGGCCCAGGTCTCTGCTGTGAGCAGATCTGCGTTTTTCCATCTACGTCAGGCTAGGCGACTGGCTCCCTACCTATCTAGGAACGACCTGGCTACGGTGATCCAGGCGACGGTCATCTTGAGGCTCGGCTACTGTAACGCCCTCTACATTGGCCTTCCTCTGTCAGTGATCCGGAAACTAAAGCTGGTGCAAAACGCGGCGGCTCCGTCTTCTCGCCGGGGTGCCGGCGAGGTGGCGTATCACCCCAATTCTACAACAGCTGCACTGGCTACCGATTGAGTACCGGATTACTTTCAAGATACTGGTACTAACCTTTAAGGCCTTACATGGTTTGGGGCCGGCGTACCTGAGGGCCCGCTTATCCCCCTACCAACCCCAGAGATTACTTCGGTCCAAAGACCAAAATTTGCTTGAAGTCCCTAACATACGGACTTATCATTTGTCTTCTACTAGGCAGAGAGCCTTCTCGATTGTAGCCCCTCATTTATAGAATGCCTTGCCAGTTGAAACTCGAACTATCCGAGGCCTACTTGCCTTTTGGAAAGCCTGCAAAACCTTGCTCTTCCGACAAGCTTTCGATGGGTGAAAAACATGGGGCTATGTCTGTTTTTATTGTTATTTTAAAGCTAAGTGTATTGTTTTAATTTATTTAATTTAATTTAAACCGCTCTGAGCCAAACTGGGAGTAGCGGTATACAAGTCTGATAAAATAAATAAATAAATAAATAAATAATTAGTCCCCCAATTAACCAGAGAATTTGTTGATCACATTCACAAGGACTGCCAAAGGGGTTCCTAAGACCATCAGAAATATGTGTTTTCTGATGGTCTTTGACAACACCTCTGACATCCCCCTGGTGACCTACCCAGGGGTCCCGACCCCCTGGTTGAGAAACATTGATTTACACTGTTACCCTATTGCATATGAAATCTGTTATAGACAAAGACAAAGAGGTAACTCTGAAAACAGAAAAGGAAGAAAGAGGAGAAACAAGAATGAATGGGGAAGCTCAAATTTTGAAATCGAAGATAAAGTGAAGTTCTTCTTGTGACGAAATAGGTACAGTCCCAATGCAATCGTGATTTGTAATGTTCTGGATTAGAGAGAAAAGAGAAAGGAAATAAGGAAGATTTTTCAGTGAGACCTTGAATTGAACAGAAGTCAAAACATCTTCCTGAAGCATTGCCAAATAGAGGAGCTTGTTTAGAAAAGACATTTATTTGAAAACTTATCACAATATGACATCTATTGGATGAAAGTGGTTACATAACAAATCCAATGTTCAGTTGAAAACTCCTAAAATGGAGAAAGGAAAACAACATAATAAGATATTGGATAAACATATAGAAGTTATGAAACCAGTGGAAATTTTGAATGGATTAATCGATAGTGCCAACAACAAGCTAGATCAAGTGAATACTATCATGAAGAATTCTCTAGTGGCCCCCAAAGAAGGACAATTGAAACTGAAAAAGTTTCCAAAAGTTTCTGGGCCAAATTAAAGGTGCAGGTTATCTATATATATAAAAGAGTAATGGCATCACGGCGACCCACAAAACAACAAAACTACAGGCCCCCCAACCTCGAAATTTGACGACACAACCCATCATCCACGCCTCTAGGTTGATACAACAAAAAGAAAAGAAAAATAAAGTCCTAATTAGAGAGAGAGAGGAATAATTGCTTTTATCCAATTGCTGCCCGTTAGAAGGCTAAGCTCCTCCTACTTGGTCTCCTAGCAACCCAATAAAAAATAATAAAAAACATTAAAAAATAATTAAAAACACTAAAAAATTAATATAATAAAATACCATAATAACAAAAAATAACTAAAAATTATACAAGAAAATAATAAAATATAAAAAATAAAAAGATAACTTACAATAAAATTAATTAAAAAATACAAGTAACGTCAAATAAAAATTACACAACAAATCTTAACCAATACTACCACCACTTTGCCACAGCAACGCATGGCCGGGCACAGCTAGTTACCTATAAAGCCTTAAACGGTTCAGGACCTGCCTATCTACGTGATCGCTTCCTCTCCTACGAACCAACGCGAATCATAGAATCATAGAATAATAGAGTTGGAAGAGACCTCATGGGCCATCCAGTCCAACCTCCCGCTAAGAAGCAGGAAATCTCATTCAAAGCACCCTGACAGATGGCCATCCAGCCTCTGCTTAAAAGCCTCCAAAGAAGGAACCTCTACCACAGTCCGGGGACCCCCTAAGATCATCCGGGGAGGCGCTCCTCTCGCCCCCGCCTTTGTCTCAAATGCGGCTGGTGGGGACGAGGGAGAGAGAGGGCCTTCTCGGCAGTGGCCCCCATCCCGGCTCTGGAACTCTCTCCCTAAGGAGATCAGGTTAGCTCCTTCCCTGCCCATTTTCCGCCGGGAATTGAAAACATGGTTGTTCCGGAGCGCATTTGAATAAATAGGCCCAATAGAGCTGCTATTAGAATACTTCTTTATGTTTTAAAAGCATATGGCACTTTATCGCCGTTACTTATTTCCATGATACACCATTTTATGAAACCTGTCCCCACTGGTTTGCTTTTAATTACTCTGATTTTATCTGCTTGGATTTTAATGTATTGTCCATATTTTATTTTGTGTATTGTTGGAATGTTTTTTCTGTCAAATATGTTGTGTTGTTGTTTTGGGCTTGTTCCTGTTGTGGTCCCTTTGGGGAGATGGGGCGGGATATAAAAATAAAGTTGTTTATTATTATTATTATTATAGGTGGAACAAGAGAAGCCTCCAATTTAGTTGGGAGATACCACAGAAGAGATCTGGGGCCAGAAGAAGAGGCCAAACCAAATCTCTTCAAAAAGAGTTGGAATATACAAGGAGACACAGGTTGTTCAGACCTCTGAAGCAAATGCTGAATGCCGCACAGGAAACAAAGGCCAAGAAAGAGACCACAATGCCTTTAAACAAGAATGAGCGAGATTATATTCTTGAATGGTGAAAGCAGGACGTAGTGAAAGCAGATATTAAAGAAAGGAGAAGTCCAAAAAACGATGAGTAGTTGGAACTAAAAACGCTGATCAGAAGATAAAAAAAGAAAAAATGGGCTGAACAAGAGATCAAGAAGAATGAGATTTTCAAATGTGGTGCTTTAACAGATGATTGTTTTATATCTGTTTTAAATAGTATGGACAAACCCCTCATGTAAGAGACATTAGTTCATAGAAAGGCTGTGTAGCGGGAAAGGGGGGTGAAGGATAATGGTATCTATTAATTCGTGTACGTATAACACTAACTTACTAACAAACAGATTTGACTAATAATCTTCTAAAATTCATTTGGTAATAAATACAACGAAACCACAGTTTTCTTTAAAAAGGAGCAAGTTGCCAGGAACAATCAAGAAGAACTTAAGAAATGCCATTTCCTAATGGATTCCATCACAAAAACATGGGAAAAGTTTCTCAAACCCAAAAACTTGGTTTCTGCGGGAGGGACATCCTGCTGTAGCACATTTTGCTCTGGTTTTTCAATAAATTCCTCATCACCAGGTCTCAACCAATTCAATTCTCACTCCTTTGTGGCAGCCACAAAACCAAGTTTTCGGAGTAGAGCAACTCCTTTCCAAGTAAGGAATGCACAATAAAACAGGAAACAATACTTTCAAACCAGGAGCAGAACATTTTTCAAATTTTGTTATATTGTCATTTACCTTGTGTCACTTGTTACATCGTGTCATCTTTTAACTTGTTAATTGGAATTGGAATGTGTTCAGTCTATTTCAATTTTAAATAGCCACAGCTCACCTGCCCACCAAGCAGGACGAAAGCAGAAATGTGAGTAGATAAATAGGTACTGCTTTCAGTGGGGAGGTAATAAAGATGCCCTTAAGGACACTGATCGGGAAGAAGCTCCTCAACATGGAAGATGAAGTGACAGCCCCCCCCCCCTCCCCCCATGTCCAGTGTTGAGCACAGCCTCCAAGATGCCGAAAATAAGATGGGAAAAGTTGTTTTTACCTGTGTCTGCGTTGTCTGTCCTTGTTAATTGTAGAATCAGGCACTGAATGTTTGCCGTATGCGTGTTCTGTAAGCCGCTCTGAGTCCCCTTCGGGGCGAGAAGGGCGGGGTATAAATACTGAAAAGAAAAGACAAGCAATTGGATCAAGATCAAATACAAGAAGATGATTGAAGAAGAAAGACAGGACTATTGGATTTCAAAATAATGGACAATAATATAGAAGACAGATCAACTTTTGGGGGATTCTTTTTAGTAGTTTAAGCAATGGATGTCAAGATAAGAGAGATCAAAAACTGGGAGTAATGCAGTAACACATGGAGTACAGTAGAGTCTCACTAATCCAAGCTAAACGGGCCGGCAGAAGCTTGGATAAGCGAATATCTTGGATAATAAGGACTGATCAAGGAAAAGCCTATTAAACATCAAATTGGGTTATGATTTTACAAATTAAGCACCAAAACTTCATGTTAGACAACAAATTTGACAGAAAAAGTAGTTCAATACGCAGTAATGTTATGTTGTAATTACTGTATTTACGAATTTAGCACCAAAATATCACGATATATTGGAAACATTGACTACAAAAATGGCTTGGATTATCCAGAGGCTTGGATAAGCGAGGCTTGGATTAGTGAGACTCTACTGTATTTGAGAAAGTACGAAGTAGTGATCCAAGGCGGATTTATCCTTACGGAATCCAGTTTGCTCAGGGCTGATGGTTTTGTTCTGGTCCAGCCTGGTCTGCAACTTTATTAATAGGAATTTTGCACAAAGCTTTCCAATTACCGATAGAAGGCTAATTGGCCAGTAATTGGAAGGATCGGGAGGGTCACCTTTTCTGTAGATTGGAACTATAATGGCAAATTGCCAGTGGTTTGGTAGGATGCCCGTGTTGTTAATGATGGTGAAGACTGCCACCAAGAAGAGGGTCCACCACTCAGGATCCGATGTCAGAATCTCCGGGATAATTAACTCCGATCCAAGTACTTTTCCATTTTTTAGACCAACGATCAGGTCTGCTCCTTCACTACTGAAACAGGGGGACAGTCGGTCAATTCAGGAGAATCTATCGCTTTTTTTTCGTGTCAGGAGCAACCGGAGTTGCTTCCGGAGTGAGAGAATTGGCCGTCTGCAAGGACGTTGCCCAGGGGACGTTGCCTGGATGTTCTGCTGTTTTACCATCCTTGTGGGAGGGAGGCTTCTCTCATGTCCCCGCATGGAGCTGAGAGAGGGAGCTCACCTGGGTGGGGTTCGAACCTGGCAGCCTTCAGGTCAGCAGCCCAACCTTCAAGCCCGGAGGCTTTTATCCCCTAGGCCACCGGAGGCTCCAAAATCTACCCCTGAGCTCTGGGTTTCTAACTCATCAGCCCGAAAGAGGTTGGAAAAAATGACTATATCCGTTTGAGGGAGAGACTTATTTATTTATTTATTTACTTACTACATTTATATGCCGCTCTTCTCACCCCGAAGGGGACTCAGAGCGGCTTACAATTCAAATGTACATACAATATATTATTAGCATAGCACAATATAAGCAATTAAATTACTATATTGTACTATATAATTTCATGGTAATATTATTAGTAATATTACATTTAATATATAATATATAATTAATATTATATTATATTATTAATTAGTATAATATTGTATTGCATTATAATATTATTATCAATATTACAAGTACGTACAATATATTGTATATTTATAAATTATTGTATATTATATATATCTATATATATAAAAGAGTGATGGCATCATGGCAATTCACAAAACAACAAAAGTACAGGCCCCCCAACCTCAAAATTTGACAACGCAACCCATCATCCACGCCTCAAGGTTGATACAACAAAAAGAAAAGAAAAATAAAGTCCTAATTAGAGGGAGAGCAATAATTTTTTTATCCAATTGCTGCCAGTTTAGAGGGCTAATCTCTGCCCACTTGGTTGCCTAGCAACCAAGGGACAGCCAGGTTTCAGTTAGGGGACAGGCAGATTTAGGCCTCACTTAGACTTCTTCCACAGATTATCTAATTTGCACTGGATTATATGGCAGTGTAGACTCAAGGCCCTTCCACACAGCTATATAACCCATTTATAATCTTATATTATCTGCTTTGCACTGGATTATCTTGACTCCACACTGCCATATAATCCACTTCAGTGTGCATTTTATACAGCTGTGAAGAAGGAGCCTCATATAATCCAGTTCTGAGCAGATAATATAAGATTAGAAATATACAGTAGAGTCTCACTTATCCAACGTAAACAGGCCGGCAGGATAAGTGAATATGTTGGATAATAAGAAGGGATTCAGGAAAAGCCAATTAAACATCAAATTAGGTCATCGTTATACAAATTAAGCACCAAAACATCATATTATACAACAAATTTGACAGAAAAAGTAGTTCCATGCGCAGTAATGCTATGTAGTATTTACAGTAGAGTCTCACTTATCCAACACTCGCTTATCCAACGTTCTGGATTATCCAACGCATTTTTGTAGTCAATGCTTTCAATATATCGTGATATTTTGGTGCTAAATTCATAAATCCAGTAATTTCTACATAGAATTACTGCGTATTGAACTATTTTTTCTTCCAAATTTGTTGTCTAACATGATGTTTTGGTCCTTAATTTGTGAAATCATAACTTTATTTGATGTTTAATAGGCTTATCCTTAATCCCTCCTTATTATCCAACATATTCGCTTATCCAACATTCTGCCGGCCCGTTTATGTTGGATAAGTGAGACTCTACTGTACTGTATTTACAAATTTACCACTAAAATATCACAATGAATTTAAAACACTGACTACAAAAACATTGATTATGAAAAGGCAGACTGCGTTGGATAATCCAGAACATTGTATAAGCGAATGTTGGATAAGTGAGATTCTTCTTTAATATGAAATAATTACTGGGATAGAATAATGCAGAACAATATAATCTCTAAAACCAGGACAGTAAATAAACAGGGGAATTCCACACAGGAAACAATCAGGGCCAGCTAACACCTCCCAACAAAGTATTCCCATCATCAAAGTCTGGCAAATCCTGTTTTCTCAGGGCCACAGACAGTAGAAGCACATAAAATATCGCAAACAACACCACTCTGAAAACAAGGGAATTCCAGACAGGAAACAATCAGGGCCAGCTAACACCTCCCAACAAAAAATTCACTCAGGGAGGAAACAGCCAGGCTTTAAAGCTGCAAGGCTATTACATCCTAATCATTTTTCCTAATTGCAGCATTCATACTTGCCTCCAACAAACAAAAAAAAACCAATCAGAAATATTGTATATTCACAACCTTTAGGAAATAATATCCCCTGATGGCGCAGCGTGTTAAAGCGCTGAGCTGCTGAACTTCTGGACCGAAAGGCCACAGGTTTGAATTGGGGGAGCGGAGAGAGCCCCCACTGTTAGCCCCAGCTTCTACCAACCCAGAAGTTCGAAAACATGCAAATGTGAGTGCATTAATAGGTACTGCTCCGGCGGGAAGGTAACGCCGCTCCATGTAGTCATCCCACATGGCCTTGGAGGAGTCTACGGACAACGCCGGCTCTTCAGCTTACAATTTGACGCCTTGAATGCGTATAGAAACAAAGCCACATTTAATTTAAGACTGAGGGTGAAGGTTGGGCTTGAATTGCAGACAGGCCGCTCCCTCCCAAAGGCCGAGAAGAAGGAAGGAAGGAAGGGAGGGAGGGAGGGAGGCCTGAGGGCAGAGGGGGAGCCCCCCATCCCTCCCCCACTCACCTCCTCTCTCTCTCTCTCTCTCTCTCTCCGAAAGGCCTCCTCCTCTTTCCTTCTTTCCTTCCTTCCTTCCCTCGAAGGCGCTGACAGGAAAGAGCGCCGCCCGGCCCCGCCCATCCCGAGTCTTCCCGCCTCTCGCTGCACTTCCGCCCTCAAGAAACATGGCGGCCGCGGGCAAGATTCCCACAGAGGGGCGGGGCTTGAGAGAAGCGGAGAGGCAGGCGGAGAGACACGCCCCTTCTTTCCTTTCTTCCCAACGCCCAATGAGAATCCGCCTTCCTCTCAGAGCGGCGTCATCGGTCTCCGGGCAGGAACGCCCCCGCCCCGCCCCCCGCCCCGCCCTTCTGCCGTTAACGGTCACTCCAGGAATCGGCCAATGGGAATGGGCCTCGTCTCGCCGCGTCATCAGTCTCCGGGCAGACTCGCCCTGGGCCGGACTCTCCTGGCCCGCTCCTCATCGCAGGCAGGCTGCCCGAGGAAGCGCCGGGTGAAGCGGAGAAGGGGGGGCCAGGCCAAGGAGCGGGAGGCGCCTCTGCGTGGAGATGGAGATGGAGATGGGCGGGGGGGGGGGGGGGGGGAGGCAGGAAGGGAGGCCGGAAGGGAGGCCTTGAGGCGAAGGGCCAGGCAGGCCAAGGCCGGAGGGGGGCGCGGGGGGAGACTCGGGGACCCACTCAGCCCCCCCCCCCCAACACGCACACGCACACTCACCCCTCCTCCTCCTCCTCCTCCTCCTCCTCCTCCGCTTCCTCCTTCCTCTCCCTCCCGCGCTCGCTCTGACAGGAAAAGGCGCCTCTCGTCCTGAGTCTCTCTAGGAAGACGCCTCCCTTTCTCAGTGGACTTCCGCCCGGGCTCAACATGGCAGCCGCGGGCACGATGCCCAGAGAGGGGCGGGGCTTCGCGGCACTTGAACGGAGCTCTAGACAGAGAGAGACGCTCCTCCTTTCTTTTCCTGCCAACGCCCAAGATCCGCCAATGGGAATCCGTCTCCCTCCCTGACGTCATCAGTCTCCGGGCAGAATCTCCCCGGCCCTTTTCTTCGCCCGCCAATGGGGATCGGCCTCCAGGCAGACCCGCCTGCGCCTTCCCGCCTCCCTTTCCGGAGGAAGCGCCGGGCTGAGGCGGGGAAGGGAGGGCCGGGCCAGGAAGGAAGGATTGGCCGGTCGTGTCGGGGAAGCAGCCTCCTCTCTCCGCCTCCGCTCGTTGACGTTTCCCCGCTTCCTAATGCGTCGCTTGAGAGCCTGAAGTGCAGGTCTGACGGGACTGGCGGTTTCCTCTTCTCTCTAGAGCCAGAGCCGTGGGCGGGGCTGCGGGTGACGTCACTGGGCGAGGGCCCGTGGGCAGCGCCGAGGCCTCATCCGGGTGAGAGGTCAGTCTTGGCCTCACCTGAAGGGCGGAAATCCCCGTGGGCGCCCAAAGGAAAGGTAGAGTGGCCTTCCCGCGCTCTCAGCCTCCTTCCCGCCTCCTCTTCCCGTTCTTTGCAGGCATTTCATCTCATTCTCATGACTGCTGTATTGATTCCATTTGGTAGTAAATTAGGATTGTGTGGGTGAGAATTCCCTATGTTACATTTTCATCTTTTCTTCTTTGATTTAAACACTACACAAATATGGGTTTGTATCTATGTGTCGCTCTAAGATATCTAATTAACAAGATTGTGTTCTAATCAAAGAGTGCTGCTAATAGGTCAATGATTCAAAGTCTCTTGAATAAAGAGTTCAGAAATAGTACAAAATGTAACTGTATACTATGAATACTATTTTAGGCAACAGATCCTGCTGTGGCCATCTTCCTTTGCTTCTTTGTGAATTCAGTGAAGGGTTTCCATTCTTCTTGGAAGTCTCTGTGTATTTGTTTGTTGTGCAGCTAAAGTTAGTTTGTCCTTTTTGGCCATTTCAAAACCTTTTGTCGTCCAGTTGTCTGGTGTTGGCATGTCTTGTTGTTTCCATAGTTTTGCGTATTCAGTTCTTGCTTCTGTTGTCATATAAAGAAAGAGTCTTTCTTGATGTTTCCCAGTAGAAAACGTTATGGTTTTTTTTTCCTGTGAAAATTATTCATTTATTTTGTGCTGGACTTATTGATGCAGAATTTATTATTGGGTCCCAAGTACAGTTGAGTCTCACTTATCCAACATAAACGGGCCAGCGCCATGTTGGATAAGCGAATATGTTGGATAATAAGGAGGCATTAAGGAAAAGCCTATTAAACATCAAATTAGGTTATGATTTTACAATTGAAACACCAAAACATCATGTTAGACAACAAATTTGGCAGAAAAAGTAGTTCAATACGCAGTAATGCTATGTAGTAATTACTTTATTTACAAATTTAGCACCAAAATATCACGATATATTGAAAACATTGACTACAAAAATGCGTTGGATAATCCAGAATGTTGGATAAGCGAGTGTTGGATAAGTGAGACTCTACTGTAAATTTGTTTAGATACCAGAAGTGAACTCAAGTCTTGAACGTGGGAGCTCAAGTTTTCTGCAATGCCCAAGGGTGCTTTTGCACACTTAAAGGTATAGAGCAACTATGCCTATTCCTGGAGATGCCGGATGTTCTGGTTTTAATGGGATTTTGTACTCTAGAATAGTTTCCATGTCTCTGTGGATTTTTATTCAGAATTTGTTACCTTTTGGCAAATCCCAACATATCATGTGTGTGTATTTGAGAGTTTTTCTGGAGTTTTGTACCATCTATGTATCATTTTGTTGAAATTTTATTTAATTGTGTGACTCCTTGTAAATTTTAGTCATTTTTACCAGAGCTCTTCCCATTCTCGTGGAGTTATTGCTTAGCCTAGAGTTTTCACCCACTGAATCATAGGTTTTTTAATTTCTTTATCAATTGTAAAATCTTTCAGAAGAAATTGATGCAGCTTCCCAATTGGTTAGTTTTTTGTCTGTAGCAGTTGGTTCCGCTGATTCTCCGAATCTTGTGTCTAGACGAAGTCTCTGTTGGAGTCGATTATAATGGAAACATGTCATTGTTGATTCTTCTTTTTGTTTATTTATTTATCTATTGCAACATTTCTACCCCATCCTTCTCACCCATCAAGGGGACTCAGGGTGGCTTACAATATAAAACATATAAGCCGCCCTGAGTCCCCTCGGGTGAGAAGGCGGGGTATAAATGTTGTAAATAAATAAATAAATAAATCAAAGAATACAATCACATTTCAAAATTCCATTTAAATTAAATTACATTCAAACTTTCATAAATATACATATAAATACAGTAGAGTCTCACTTATGCAACACTCGCTTATCCAACGTTCTGGATTATCCAACACATTTTTGTAGTCGATGTTTTCAATAAATCATGATATTTTGGTGCTAAATTCGTAAATACAGTAATTGCTACATAGCATTATTTCGTACTGAACTACTTTTTCTGTCAAATTTGTTGTATAACAGGATGTTTTGGAGCTTAATTTGTAAAATCATAACCTAATTTGATGTTTAATAGGCTTTTCCTTAATCCCTCCTTATTATCCAACACATTTACTTATCCAACGTTCTGCCGGCCTGTTTATGTTGGATAAGTGAGACTCTACTGTAAACATTCAAGGCACCTTTCAAGTCCAAACCGGGTCTGTCATTATACCTTGGATCATATAGTTGTCATTTCTGCTGCTACTATTGCTCAAAAGCCTGGTCCCACAACCTTTCTGCCTTTCTTTCACAGAGGAAATGTGATTTTGGACTGAAAATCTCGGTGTAGAGCCTGTAAAGGGATTTCTTTCCCTCGAAAGAAGGAAGAGGGAGGAAAAGCATCTTGGATACAGTTGGGTTCTTCACCAGAGTGGTTCCAACATGGAGAGACCCAACTCACGTGGGCCTGAAGCAGGACCTGGGGGCAGTGGGGAATCCTGGGAAAGAACCAGACATGAGTCCCTGAGTGTGGACCTTGACAGCTCGGACACACAGCGCCAGCGCTTCAGGCAGTCCTCCTACCAAGAGGGTGAAGGACCCAGAGGGGTTTGCAGTCGTCTCCACGATCTGTGCCGCCAGTGGCTGAAGCCAGAGCAGCACACCAAGGCCGAGGTGCTGGACCTGGTGACCCTGGAGCAGTTCCTGAGCATCCTGCCCCCAGAGATGGGGAGCTGGGTCCGAGAGTGTGGGGCAGAGACCTGTTCCCAGGCGATGGCCCTGGCGGAAGGCTTCCTCCTGAGTCGGGACGAGGACAAGGAGCAGGAAGGACAGGTGAGAGCATTCCCTCTGGGTTTCACTAACCTGGAGACTGATGGACAGGTTAAACATACATCCTGCCTTTCTTCCAAGATGGGACCGATGTGGGGGATAAGCAAGGCCCTGCTCCCGCGGCCTCTCTCCCCACCTGCTCTGCCCCTCCATCTCTACCGTCAGCTTGGTTGATGCTCCGCTCAAGATAGAACATAGACAATCATGGGAGGGGGAGGGGGGCATTGGTTCCAAACTAGGTTCCCATCTCAGAGTTATTCTTTCCAAAAAGGTCTAGAGGTCTGTGATATTTCTGAACTTTTCCCAAACTCCTTCTGGAATGCTCTGTGCTCTTCCAGGCCCATAATAATAACTCCATGGAAGTCCCTGCACCAGAGGAATCTCCACCAGACACCACCCAGAGTCTCAGGCAGAAGGAGCTGAAGCGGGAAGGAGACGGGGCTGCCGCCTTGCAGGGTGAGAAGGAACTCTTCTGGGAGTTTTGGGGGTTTGTGCCAGTGGAAATTCCGCTTTGGGGGGATGATTGTACACCCACGGTTTCAGCTTCAGAAGGTGAAGGATCATTTGGCCTTGAGATGGGTATATATCTTAAACTCATGTCCTTTGTGTGATGTTTTATGGACTTAATATGTATTTTATAGAAAGGCAGTTTTAATGTAGATCTTTTATAGTTATATATATATCTTTGTTGAATTTTGACAATGTTTGTGTTTTTAAAATTATGTTGTAACCTCCCTCGAACTGCAAGGAGAGGCGAGTAAGAAATAAAATTATTATTATTATTATCATTATTATTGTTATTGTTATATGTACACATTCAGTTGCTAGAGGTGTAACTTCAGTTTGATTTGCAGTTTTCTTTCTTGCAATAGGACTGAAAACGCAGCCTTCAGTGTCTTCCCAGGTGGGACCCTAAGCTGAGCCGAGCCCTGAAACTGAGCTGGAAGACAAACAGACGGCAAAGAATCACTTTAGTCAGTTGAACCACCAAGCCCAATACTAGTTTCATTCGAACATCCTCACAGCACTGCTTGCGAGATAAAGTCCTAAACCCTAACTCATCGGTTTCTTTATAGGACTGCAATGGTCACCTCTGAGGCCTGTTTCTGTGACCAGCTTTCCACCCCTTGCTTTCTCTCCAGGGTCTGGAATGATGCTGTTGCCGAATCCTCAGCCGTTTCTCCCCCTTTGCGATGGAGTGGGACTGAGTCAGGTAAGCAGAAGGATTCCTGGGAGAGGAGGACTGGGCCTGCCGGGGTGCCTTTGGTTCCAGGATTAATGGCCAAATATCTGTTGAAACAGACAAGATGGAATGTGTTTCCTTAGAAGTGAAATACGGAAGGTACAATTGCAAACCGTGCCAACAAGGAGGGAAAACATGAAGAGAGAACTAAAGAAACCAGAATCGATGTTCAAAGAAATTTCAACGGAGCTATGATTGAAAAGGGACATGGAAATAGAAAGGGGGGGGATCACCAAGGAATGTAAACAACTAATCAGCATAAGTAGGGAAAAAGTCTAACTCAGAAAATGAGGTCAGATGAAAAAATGTGCCAAGAGTAGGGTCTGTGCCTGGAGAAGGTGGTGGAATGCTAACCGGGGATAGGCAAGAGCTAGAACATGATCTCCCAAAAGGAAATGGGTATTCTACCTGAGCAAGATGGAGCAACTGGGGAAATGCAACCCAAAATGGGTAAAGAAGTGGTCCAGGAATACCTGGCCACATTCAATGAATCCCAGTCTCCAGGGCCAGGTGAACTACAGCCAAGGGTATTGAACTAACAGCAGTAATCCCAGAACCACTGTCAATCCTCTTTGTTCATTTTTGGGAACAGGAGAAGTCCCAGCAGGCTGGAGGAGGCAAAGGTTGTCTCTGTCTCCAAGAATGGACCAAAAAGAGGTCCCCTAACAATGACCATCCAGTTATCTTGACTTGTCCCATAAGCAGTTGGAGCAGCTGTTTAGACTCCCGAATGTTTATGAGGAGATCGTTTGATGTGGATCAATAATAGTTATAGAGGGAGCGGATCTGTTTGTTTGCTATTATGCACTCTTTATCGAACCAATTTTTGGATCTCACCCTGGGTTGCCTTGGCATTCTTTGCCAATCGTATAGTTTTTAAAAGATAGGTTTTATAAGGGATTCAAACCCAGTGATGCCTCCTCGAAATCTGGGATTTCAATGATCATAGTTTCTATGGACAACACTTCCTAAGAGTTCAAGATATCCAGGCACACCCCTTTTGTCTTAACGTTCCGCTTCAGCCTGGTGTATTGTGGGTAGGCTTGTCCAGGTGGGGAAGTGCTGCTTCTCTCCAAAACCAGGAGAAGTGGGAGATAGATGATCACTAAGCAAGGAATTGTCTATAGCAAATGAATCAATGTCGCTAGCTATGGAGGGTGAAGTCAGAAGATAGTCTATGACACCAGAGCCCCTTGGTGAGACCAATGTATATTCTCCAGAGTTAGGAAACTGAGTAAGTCCATTTAGCCGAGACAGGTTGAGCTGCGTGGCCATTTTGGTCAGGCACTTTCCGGCTTCGTTTCACGGTTGGTCCTTAGAGTGTCGGGCTTCTGGTGTCAGGAGAGAGTTGAAGGGATCTTTGTCCAGGCCCTCTTCTCTCAACACATTTATTCAACTAGATCCTACCCTTGCATTGAAGTCACCCGTTATCTTGACCTAAATAACAGGAAAAATGTTGGAGCAGATCATGAAGAAGGCCATCTGGAATCACTTGGGAAAAGTGCTGTAATCACTGAAGGACAAGATGAGTTTCTCCAAAACAAGTCATGCCAGACTAATGTACTTTTCAGTAGAGCTACAAGCTTGGTAGAGGAAGGAAATGCAGTGGATGTAGCACATCTTGCTTTCAGTGAGACCTCTGGAAAGGCCTCCCATGGTTTCACAAACAACTAGTAAAAAGTGGGCTGGATAATACTCCTGTTCGGAGGATTTGTAATGGTTTGAGCGACAAAGGGTGGAGTGTCGCAGGGTTCTGTCCTGGGCCCAGTACTGCTCAACATGCGTATCAGGTTTTCAGATGACACCAAATTAGCAGGTATAGCTGACAGTCTAGAAGATAGGATCAGAATTCAAAATTCTGGCCTTAACATGGTGGAGAGCTGGGCCAAAACTAACCCACTTAATGTCAACAAGAATATATGTAGAGTAGTACACTTAGGCAGGAGAGAAATGCCATGCACAGGTACAGGGTGGGCGACACCTGGCTTGACAGTCATTCATATGATGGGATCTTGGAGTGTTAGAGGACTACAAGTGGAACATGAGCCAACAATGTGAGGCAGCAGATGAAAAGACAATGGGATTTTGGGCTCCATCCTAAGGAATATTGTGTCCTTCTTTCTGCTTTGGGGAGACCTCACCTGGAACAACACTGTGTCCAGTTCTGGGCACCACAATAAAGGCTGGAACATGCTCAGATTCCATTTCTGATTCTACGTATCAATTGAGAAATGGTTCTGACTGACCAACCCGTCATCTCTAGAAAGCTTACAACTGTGGCATGGAGGCCTTGGCCCTTTCCCTTTCAAACAACCAACAGGAATGTAAATCTACTTTAAAGAATTTCTTGTTATTCTTTTTCTTGATCGCTCCCATGTGAGAAGGGAATCTTTTCTTCTTCCGCCAGGGCCCAATCGCCTTTGAGGACGTGGCTGTGGATTTCTCCCTGGAGGAGTGGGTTCTCCTGAATCCGGACCAGAAAGCCTTGCACAAGCAGGTCATGGAGGAGATGAATGGGATTGTGGCCTCTCTTGGTAAGGCTCCCTCACTGATGGGGATTTCTGTTTCAAAAGGCAGTATTATCCTAAATCATCACAGTCACTAAGGGTCTGTAAGGCAGGGCTTATGTCAGAAATATGTGACATAAGAGTAACAACAACAACAACAATAATAATAATAATATAACATTAGTGCCAATTCAGACTCAAGTGGGAAGATTACCATAACTGGAGTCAAAGCATATTCCCCCTCTCTCAAATATATTATATATTACTGTATTTTATATTGTACATTATATACACTATATATATGTAATAAATATTATATTATTAGCATAGCATGTTACTAGGGGGAGGGCCCCAGAGCATCAGTTGGTGATGTGGGGAGGGGTCTCCAACTGATGGCACAGTAGACAAGATGGAACTGTCTTCCTGGTTCCCCCTCTCTCCTAACGTTTCGCCCGTATTTATGGCAGGTATCCTGAGAGGTGGGAGGTATATTGGAAACTAGGCTAGTGAGGTTTATAGATCTGTTTTTCCCATATACCTGACAACCTCTGAGGATGCCTGCCATAGATGCAGGCAAACATCAGGAGAGAATACTTCTGAAACATAGCCATACAGCCCAGAAAACATGGCCATACAGCCCAGTGTTTACAAAAAAACACTAACTACATTTCTTAATAGTCAATGACTGGGTCTGAGCTACTCTCTGTTTCCATCTCTTCTCGGGTTTAAAAGGGAGGGAAAAGCTCCAAGCCCTACATCTCTCCTGACACACAAGCAGAGAGAGGTCTCAATGCACACAGCACACACTGGGATATAAAAGTCAGAAATCTTGCACCATTCTACAAAACCAATCAGAATGAGAAAAAGAAATGAGAGAAAGAAACAGAGAAAGAACAAATAGATACATCCCAACTGTCAATCAGGAGACAAGGGGGAGGGATTCCCCCAGCCTGTTCTGAAACTAGCTCCCTGTTCCTCATTGGGGACTGCAGACTTGAGCAGCATGGGGTTGAATCACAACAGATGGATCAGCAGCTCTTTCCTCTGGTCCAGTCTTGTCCTTCCTCCCAAACTGGGATGGTGTGGAGGCCGTCTCTTCTCTCTCACGTGGGATGTTACGTGGATGCCACTCTATCTGGCCAAGTCCTACAGACATCCCTTTTTTGTTCCCTTTTCTGCCTTCATCATTGTTCTCCACCTTTTCTTTACTGTCACGGTTTTGCACGTTGTGATGACCCATGGGCCTTGTAGTCCTGCTCAGGACATGGTAATTCCTGATGAAGATGAAAACTTGGGGTTTTTACCTTCCCAGTCTGAACTGGATTCCTCTCAGCCAGATCTTTCCCAGGCAGATCTGGGAACCTTGCACCTGCAAGAAAGTTGTCTCCCAGAAGTATGCCAAACAAGCCCAGAGCCTACTTCTCCCGTGTTCTTGCGCCGGGAGTTTTGTAAACAACAGAGAGGTTTGGAAGCTGCTTCGCGCAGGAGTGCGAGGATAGCAGCCAAGAATTCTGCCAATTAAGTCTCCTTTTTCGTGAGAATCCTTAAGGAGTCAAACATCTGGTCTCAAAGATTAGCTTTCGTTTCTGGTTCCCAGAGAACTGCTTCGGCGGGAAAAGTTAGACTCTATATAGGTGATTTACCCGCGAAGTAACTTCGCGGAGTCAATTCGTCAGCCTACGGAGCGAGTTGTGTCTGGACAGCGCGCTCCGGTTCAAGCCTCGCTCCTGCTCAAGCCTTGCCTTGCTATCCAGCCTTCGCCTTGCTTCCCAGCCTTGTTTATCTACGGACTTTGCCTAGTTTCCCAGGATCAATCCTCGCCTTGTTCCACGGATTTATCAAGTTATTCCACGGACCTTGTTCTTGTTCTTAGTTACCTTTGTTCCACGTTCAAGCCTTGTTCCAAGTATCAAGTTATTTTCTAGACTCGCTCAAGTTCCATGGACTAAAGGACCTTGTCATCTCCCCTCACTTTGCTTGTCAAAGTGAGTGTTTCGGTTATTGGATTACAACTTTGGACCTTAATATTTCATACTGGACATTATTTCTTTGGACTAATTTTGACCTTTCCTGAAAGGTCTGCTTCTGGACTATCTTTTACATTTGCTTTTACTAACTTTATATATTTCCTTAATAAAGATATTAGATAGAATCTGGCCTCTGCGTATGGTTATTGGTGCTCTGTAGCCAGGGTCGTGACAGTTTGACTCCGCCAACCCTAAGCACCAATTAACCTCGGCCAGAATGTCTACCGGAACCGTGCCCGGTGGGCAGCCACTGAGCTACACCATCAGCAAGGACGAAGTGGATCGCATCCGCGACAGACTCAACGCCCAGGATGGAGAAATAAAGGGCTTGCGGGAGCGCGGAATCCGCCTCCCGGCCATGGCGTTGCCTACCAAGTTTACTGGAGAAGCTTCTAAGGTTCATGTTTTCCGTCGCCAATGTCAAGCATATCTAGAGGCCCGTGATGCCGAGTTTCCCCAAGAAGACATCAAAGTGGCGTGGGTTTACAGTCTTCTAGACGGGCCAGCGGCCAATTGGGCGACGGCACTGTTCGACCAAGCCTCTCCACACCTAAGATCAGCGCAACACTTCTTGGACCACCTCAAGGAGACTTGGGGAATCGAGGACAATTTGGAGGCAGCCGGTCACAAACTCCGTCGCCTTTTCCAAGGAGACAGACCTATGTCTCAGTATATAGCCGAGTTCCGAGTGCTGGCCCACAACACCGGCTGGAACGATGTAGCCCTCAGAGGACAATTCCGGGAGGGTCTCAACATTGAAATGCTGGAAGAAATCTCCAAGGTGGATCCTCCCCAGACCCTCGAGGCACTCATTGATCAATGTTTACGGGCTGAAGTCATGATTGCCAACAGGAAACAGTGGGTTCGAGGCCAGGGCAGTAGAGCCGGGGCAAAACCCCCCGCTCCCGCCAGCGTTCAGCCACGTCCAGTGTGGAGACCCCCACCGCCAACCCCATACCCCAGAGGAGGCGAGGAAGTGCCGATGCAGTTGGGCAATGTGCGTCCCAGACTAGATGCCGCCGAGAAGGCCCGTCGTCAACGCTTAAACCTCTGTTGGTACTGCGGGAACGGGGGCCACTTCGCCAGAGAGTGCCCAGCCAAAGGGAAGCCTGCCGCCCGTCTTGCGGCGGCGTCTTCCACGGAGACGAAGGCGTCTGAGCCGACTGGCACACAGCCGGCGGGGGAAGCCAACGACCGGGTGTAGAGAGGCTCGCCAACCCGGTCAAAAAATCCATTCAAGAGCCGCCAACCGGGGTCCTGTTCCTTCTCGTGGTCACATTATGGTCAGCAAAAAGGGGACCCGTCATGATCCACGCCATGATAGACTCTGGAGCTACCAACAATTTCATTGATAGAGAGTATGCCGACTCTCTGGGATTACAATATCATGATTTCAAGAATGCCCGTGTGGTGCAAGCCATAGACGGCCGCCCCCTCAAGACGGGCCCCGTAAGTCAGTGGTCGGAACCCACCAGGATGTGGATAAGGGAACATATGGAAGAGATTTCCTTCTTTGTTACCGAGGTTCCCCATTTCCCTGTGATTTTGGGAATCCCATGGCTGACTCTCCACGACCCTAACATCTCCTGGTCCAACAGAGAACTGCAGTTTGCTTCACCGTACTGCCAAAACCATTGCCTCGTAGCCAAGGTCTGCCATGCCACGGACACCGAGCCCATCATCACCTTGCCAAAGAAGTACTCCGAGTATTGGGATGTATTCAATGAGAAAGAAGCCGAAAAATTACCCCCACATAGACCTTATGACTGTGCCATTGACTTGGTGGAGGGGGCCCAGATCCCGCGAGGGCATCTCTACTCCCTGACTGAACCAGAGCAAGAAGCTCTCAGGGAATTCATAGAGACAAACCTTCGCAAGGGATTCATCAGACCCTCTCAATCCCCAGCCGCCTCCCCAGTGATGTTTGTGAAGAAGAAGTCAGGAGAACTACGCTTGGTGGTGGACTACAGAGCATTGAACAATATCACCAAGCGGAACAGCTATCCCCTGCCCTTAATCTCGGATCTACTGGATCGGCTTCGAGGAGCCAAGGTTTACACCAAGCTGGACCTTCGGGGGGCTTACAACTTAGTTCGCATCAGGGAAGGGGACGAGTGGAAGACCGCCTTCCAGACCAAATTCGGATTATTCGAGTCCCGAGTTATGAATTTCGGTTTATGCGGAGCTCCCGCAACGTTCCAGCATTTTGTCAATGACATTTTTCAGGACTATCTAGACAGGTTCTTGATAATCTACCTGGACGATTTTTTGGTGTTTTCTAGATCACAATCAGAACATGAGAACCACGTCAAAATGGTGCTACAACGATTGCGGGACCATGGACTTTATGCCAAGCTGGAAAAATGCGCCTTTGATCTACAAGAGGTAGATTTCCTTGGTTACCGCATCTCGCCTCTAGGGCTTTCCATGGATCCAGCCAAGGTTTCAGCAGTATTGGAATGGCAGGCGCCAACTAACAAGAAAGAGGTGCAGCGGTTCTTGGGGTTCGCGAACTATTACCGCAAGTTCATTCCAGATTTTGCCCGCTGGTCCGACCCCATCACTAGCTGCATCCGTGGAAAGCAGCCTTTCCGCTGGACTGATCAAGCAGAGAAAGGGTTCCAGCAACTAAAGAAACTATTCACCTCCCAGCCAATTCTACAGCACCCAAATCCTGGAACCCCTTTTGTTGTGCAAGCGGACGCCTCAGATGTGGCAATTGGGGCTGTACTCTTACAACCGGTGGGAGATCACCTCCATCCCTGTGCCTTTTACTCTCGTCAACTAACCACACCAGAAAGGAATTATACCATTTGGGAAAAAGAACTACTGGCCATAAAGGCAGCCTTTGAAACTTGGAGACATTGGCTAGAAGGGGCCAAATTTCCCATTGAAGTCCACACTGATCATCGTAATCTAGAACATCTAAGAACTGCCCGCAAACTAAATCAGAGGCAGCAACGTTGGGCTTTATTCTTCGAACGTTTTGACTTCCAGATTCATTATGTGACCCCAGCCCAGACCAAGCAAGCAGACGCCCTGTCACGTAAACCAGAATACGCTGCAGGACGCAAGGAGACCTTTGAATCCCAACTACTACAACCCGAGAACTTTGCCACGCTCACAGTGGGGAACACCAAATCCATTCCCATTGGTTCTACTTCCCCTACTCCAGGACCCCTCTGTGCTCAAGAAATCAGGGCTAGTCAGCAAGCAGATGCCTGGGCGCAGGACCAACTTCGCCAAGGTCTGCATTTTCCCTTTTCGCTTAAGGATGGGCTGCTTTGCTATAGAAATCATGTTTATATCCCACCCGGACCGGGCAGGGAAAAAGCGCTTCGTCTGTGTCATGATTGCAAACCAGCAGGACACTTCGGACTATTTAAAACCATGCATCTGATCCTAAGGGATTTTTGGTGGCCCAAGATCCGCAAGGATGTGGAAAAATATGTCAACACCTGCCCAGTATGCCAGCGCTCCAAGATACGAAGGGAGAAGCCCTCAGGGCTTTTACACCCCCTTCCTACCCCATCTCGCCCATGGGAAATAATTTCTGCGGATTTCATCACTGACCTACCACCTTCCTGTGGATTCACCACGATCTTAGTGGTGGTGGACCTTTTCACCAAGTTAGCCCATTTCATTCCCTGCGAAGGCCTCCCCACGGCCAAAGAGACTGCGGATCTATTCCTTCAACATGTTTTCAGACTACATGGATTGCCCAAGAGTTTAGTCACAGACCGTGGATCTCAATTCACCTCTCGTTTTTGGAAGGCGCTACAAAAACTATTGGGCATAGACTCTCGCTTGTCTTCAGCTCATCATCCCCAAACAGATGGGCAAACGGAGCGCACCAATGCCACTTTGGAGCAGTATCTTCGCTGTTATGTAAACTACCAACAGGACAATTGGGCTTCTCTGTTATCACTGTCTGAGTTTGCCTACAACAATGGAGTTCAAGCTTCTACTAAAGAAACGCCGTTCTTTGCAAACTACGGCTTCCATCCACGTTTCTTTCCCCCTGTCATTGAAACTTCAGAAGTTCCCGCAGCAGAGGATTGGCTGCAGGAACTCACAGCGGTACAACAACTTTTGCTCCAGCAACTGGACCAAGCCAAGGAGGACTATAAACGCCACGCTGACAAACATCGCCAGCCGGGCCCCGAAATCAAGGTAGGAGATCGGGTTTTTTTGTCCACTCGCTTTCTGCCCTCCCACCGCCCTTGCCGGAAGTTAGATGCCCGTTTCATTGGCCCCTATCCAGTGGTGGCGCAATTAAACCCTGTGACTTTCAAACTCCAACTTCCGCGTTCAATGCGCATTCACCCAGTGTTTCACCGTTCCCTGCTCCTTCCGGCGGATGGTGTGCGTCCTGATACAGACCAACCGGCCCCCCCTCCTGTTTTGATGAATGGGGAGGAGGAGTTCGAGGTTGAGGACATTTTGGATTCTCGCTTTCACCGCCGCCGCCTACAATATCTCATTGACTGGGTGGGTTTTGGCCCTGAGGAACGCTCTTGGGAAGACGCCTCCACAGTCCATGCTCCTGAGCTAACCCGTCGCTTTCATCAGACCTATCCCACCAAACCGCGACCTCGCGCCTCGGGGAGAGGGCCCCAGTTTGGGAGGGGCCTTGAGGAGGGGGATAGTGTGATGACCCATGGGCCTTGTAGTCCTGCTCAGGACATGGTAATTCCTGATGAAGATGAAAACTTGGGGTTTTTACCTTCCCAGTCTGAACTGGATTCCTCTCAGCCAGATCTTTCCCAGGCAGATCTGGGAACCTTGCACCTGCAAGAAAGTTGTCTCCCAGAAGTATGCCAAACAAGCCCAGAGCCTACTTCTCCCGTGTTCTTGCGCCGGGAGTTTTGTAAACAACAGAGAGGTTTGGAAGCTGCTTCGCGCAGGAGTGCGAGGATAGCAGCCAAGAATTCTGCCAATTAAGTCTCCTTTTTCGTGAGAATCCTTAAGGAGTCAAACATCTGGTCTCAAAGATTAGCTTTCGTTTCTGGTTCCCAGAGAACTGCTTCGGCGGGAAAAGTTAGACTCTATATAGGTGATTTACCCGCGAAGTAACTTCGCGGAGTCAATTCGTCAGCCTACGGAGCGAGTTGTGTCTGGACAGCGCGCTCCGGTTCAAGCCTCGCTCCTGCTCAAGCCTTGCCTTGCTATCCAGCCTTCGCCTTGCTTCCCAGCCTTGTTTATCTACGGACTTTGCCTAGTTTCCCAGGATCAATCCTCGCCTTGTTCCACGGATTTATCAAGTTATTCCACGGACCTTGTTCTTGTTCTTAGTTACCTTTGTTCCACGTTCAAGCCTTGTTCCAAGTATCAAGTTATTTTCTAGACTCGCTCAAGTTCCATGGACTAAAGGACCTTGTCATCTCCCCTCACTTTGCTTGTCAAAGTGAGTGTTTCGGTTATTGGATTACAACTTTGGACCTTAATATTTCATACTGGACATTATTTCTTTGGACTAATTTTGACCTTTCCTGAAAGGTCTGCTTCTGGACTATCTTTTACATTTGCTTTTACTAACTTTATATATTTCCTTAATAAAGATATTAGATAGAATCTGGCCTCTGCGTATGGTTATTGGTGCTCTGTAGCCAGGGTCGTGACACACGTTCACAGCTTTGTCAGGCAAATCTATCCCTTTGGAACTCATATTTACAGCCAACTTCCATAAAGTGTAAGAGTCCCATTTGGCAGTTGATGGGAGAAGTGTATCTGTATTGTCATGGGGCCAATTCCCAGAGCTGAGTCTGCAAGCTCTGGAATTGGAGCCATAACAACAAGCACTCCTCGATAGCTCATGCAGACACCTGGCACCGGAGCATGGGAACTTTTGGAGTGAGAATCAAAACAGCTTTAATGAATAGTTGGTGTTGTAGTGGTAGTAATGTGATATGTGGGGTGGGGTTTGGTGATGATATTTACGTGTGGTGTGACGTTGTAGCAAAGGTGATAAAAATGATTGTGTGTAAACATTATGTCATTCTCGACTTTTCCAAAGTCGTGTGTTCTTCAATAAAGATTGGTTTTGATAACAGCTACCTTTGGTCTGTGTTCATGCTGGTCGTTTGAAGTAAGCGTGACATGTATCATCCGGCGCAGTCTGTCTCCCACCGGGATCCACGGCTGTTTCTCTCGGCAGCAACATACAGTGGGTCTCTCTGTGCACCAGACACCTGCCAGGAGGGCCACTGATCTGTGCATGTGCTTTCTTCTGCGTGAGTATGGCGACAAAGAGAAAGAAGGTCGTTGGATCCATGGAGCAGAAACCTGGACAAAGGAGAGACAAGGCAGAAGGTAGCCAACAACTATGGTGTCGAACGGGTAGCAGTAGGAGAATGGAAATGGAATCGATTGCAGATAGAAAAATGGTGTTCTCCAAAGTTACCGATGGTGTGCTGAAAGAGAGGAAAACAATGAAAAATGTGACTATGAAAAAGTTATTGAAGCTTTGTATGTTTGGTTTACGCAGCTGAGAGACAAAGGTGTGTGTATTTCAGGGCCTATTTTACAGCAAAAGGTATTGCGTTTTCAAAAAGAATTTAATGAAGGGGAATCAGATTTTACAGCAAGCATTGGCTCGACAGGTGGAAGAAACGTTATGGAATCCATCAGTTAAGTGTTTGTGGTGAGAAGCTGTCATCAAATTTTCAAGAAATAGAGGCATTCAAGAAAGAAATTCAAGGGGAAAAAAATTCAAGACTTTGTTGAAACTGAAAGCCTAACGGGTGATCAGATGTTTAATTGTGACGAGACCGGCCTCAATTGCAAAATTTTACCGAGCAGGAGTCTTGCAGCCAGAACTGAAGCAGCAGCCCCTGGCTAAAAGCACAGCAAAGAAAGGCTGACAATGTTAGCATGCAGCAGTGCTACAGCAAACCACAAAATGGACCTTGCAATGATTGGGAAGCCCAAAAATCCAAGAGCCTTTAAAACAGTTTCAAAAATTGCTCTTCCTGTAAAAAACTACAATCAAAAAAGTTTGTTGATGACCAGTGAAATGTTCAAAAACTATTATTATTATTATTATTATTATTATTATTATTATTATTATTATTATTATTATTACACGTTATTTATATTCCGCTCTATCTCCCCAAGGGGACTGAGGGCAGATCACCAATACACATACACGGCAAACATTCAATACCGTTTGGACAGAACAGAATAAGACAAACAGAAGGAGGTAGGTAGTCTTGAAGTCCAGTTTTTTGGTGCCTTGGAGGCTGATGTTGCGCTCAGATTCAGTCACAGGGGTGCTGTTGCTTCATTCTCTATGACGGAGAGCTATCAGAACTTCCTCCTTCCAACTTCCTCTTTGTCACCACATTTCTGGTCTTGACGTTTATGATGTCGCAAAATACCTCCCCCGCAATTTATGGTACCTAATTTCTCTACTTACAGCTCATAGACTGTTTTTGAACTGCTTAGGTAAACAGTGAGCTGGCCTGGAGGTCGAGCGCTCACCCCCGACCGGGCTTCGAACTGGCCACCTTTCGGTTGGTGGATCTTATTACTGCTGTTGATTTACCAGTTGTGCTACAGCCCAGCCCTAAGGAACTTGTTCCTTCCACGGAGGAATTTTTGAAGGAAATTTACCTGCCCAGGAAAGCGGTTTTGTTGCTAGACAATGCCTCAACACACCCTGATGCAGAGGAGCTTCAAGAGGGGGACATGAAGGCGATGTTTCTGCCACCGAATGTAACCGTCATATGCCAACCGATGGATCAGGGCGTTTTGGAAGAGCTCAAAAGGAACTATTGCAGGAAGCTATTCTCGGCAAGGATAGAAGAAATGGAATAAGTTGTTAGGCCTCTCGGGATCTAACACAAGGATAGGGTTTGGGCTCTAGAAACCGCAATGACACACATCAAGCAACAAGAAGAAGCTCCGGGGATGGACATAAGGATGCCGCAAAGATGGCGAGACTTGGCAGCGGAGAAATGGCAATCGTTGGAAAAGCAGGCAAAGGTCACAGATTTTAAAAAATCTTCACAAGACTGAACTTTTTATGGATTTAACTTCCAACAGTGTTGTTTTATGCAATTCTATATTTATAGTCAAGTTTTTAGTAATATTGTTTGTAGTCAATGCTTTCAATACATTGCGATGTTTGGTGCTAAATTCGTAAATACAGTGATTTCTCCATCATGTTACCGTGTATTGAACTGCTTTATCTGTCAACTTGTTGTAAAACATGATGTTATGGTGCTTAATTTGTAAAATCATAATGTAATTTGATATTTAATAGGCTTTCCCTTAATTCCGCCTTATTATCCAACATTTTTGCTTAGCCAACGTTCTGCCGGCCAGTTTATGTTGGATAAGTGAGACTCTACTGTTGTACTCTGAAATTAGGTATGGGATCTTCTACGTTGGAGCGGAAAAATCCAACCTTAAGGGAGCATGGGAAAAGAGAACTGGGATTGGGGGAGAGAAATAAAAGGGAGGGAACGATGGTGAAATGGGTGGTAGTTGGTAAAGTCTAAAACTAGAGAAAAAGGCAAGCATTTGGATGTGAAGGGAAAAGGCATCCATTCCCCAGAGAGAAGGAGACGGAATAAAAAACCGGGCTGGGCTGAGCAACAGGGAGCCTCAGGAGCGTATGTTACTCATCTCTCTCTTAGAGGCTCCAGGCAGACAACCAGGGTCCATCTTCACTGAACAAGGGGAGGGGAAAGGACAACGTGTATATCTTCTTTTCCTCCATGTTTATGTTGTCTTAAGGATCATTTCAATCCACTCCTTATCCCACTTCCTTTGAGTCTTTATGACGCACACTGAGGAATGATTGTTTATGTTCTTCTTCTTCACAGTAGATAACGGGGAGAAGAGCCATGTATGCACCAAATACAGGAAGCATTTGGGACACAACGGGTGCCTTCATCGACACCAGCAAGCCCACAGAGAAGATGGAGGTTCTGCCAGAGAAAGGCCCAACAAATGCATTGTATGTGGGCAATGTTTTACCCAAAATGTGGCACTTGTCCTTCACAAGACACTTGATGTTGGGAAAAGCCATCTTAAAGGGAAAGTATCTGCAAAATGTGTGGTGAAACACAAGAAATTTCACACAGGTCAGGAACAATACAGATGCCAAGAGTGTGGGAAGTGTTTTGCTTCCAGTTCAGCCTTGGTGAGGCTCAAAAGACTCCACACAGGAGAGAAGCCACACCAATGTCAGGAGTGTGGGAAATGTTTTGCTGAAAGTTCAGCCTTGTTGAGCCACAAAAGAGTCCACACCAGGGAGAAGCCATACAAATGCCAGGAGTGTGGGAAATGTTTTGCTTTCAGTTCAGCCTTGGTGAGGCACAAAAGAGTCCACACCAGGGAGAAGCCATACAAATGCCAGGAGTGTGGGAAATGTTTTGCTTTCAGTTCAGCCTTGGTGAGGCACAAAAGACTCCACACAGGAGAGAAGCCATACCAATGCCAAGAGTGTGGGAAATGTTTTACTTGCAGTTCAACCTTGGTGAGCCACAAAAGACTCCACACGGGAGAGAAGCCACACCAATGTCAGGAGTGTGGGAAATGTTTTGCTGAAAGTTCAGCCTTGTTGAGCCACAAAAGACTCCACACTAGGGAGAAGCCATACAAATGTGAGGAGTGTGGGAAATGTTCTGCTTCCCATTCAGACTTGTTGAAGCACAAAAGACTCCACACAGGAGAGAAGCCATACCAATGCCAGGAGTGTGGGAAATGTTTTACTTGCAGTTCAACCTTGGTGAGCCACAAAAGACTCCACACGGGAGAGAAGCCACACCAATGTCAGGAGTGTGGGAAATGTTTTGCTGAAAGTTCAGCCTTGTTGAGCCACAAAAGACTCCACACTAGGGAGAAGCCATACAAATGTGAGGAGTGTGGGAAATGTTCTGTTTCCCATTCAGACTTGTTGAAGCACAAAAGACTCCACACAGGAGAGAAGCCATACCAGTGCCAGGAGTGTGGGAAATGTTTTACTTGCAGTTCAACCTTGGTGAGCCACAAAAGACTCCACACAGGAGAGAAGCCATACCAGTGCCAGGAGTGTGGGAAATGTTTTGCTTGCAGTTCAACCTTGGTGAGCCACAAAAGACTCCACACAGGAGAGAAGCCATACCAGTGCCAAGAGTGTGGGAAATGTTTTGCTTGCAGTTCAACCTTGGTGAGCCACAAAAGACTCCACACAGGAGAGAAGCCATACCAGTGCCAGGAGTGTGGGACATGTTTTACTTGCAGTTCAACCTTGGTGAGCCACAAAAGACTCCACACAGGAGAGAAGCCATACCAATGCCAGGAGTGTGGGAAATGTTTTGCTGACAGTTCAGCCTTGGTGAAACACAAAAGACTCCACACAGGAGAGAAGCCATACCAATGCCAGGAGTGTGGGAAATGTTTTGCTGAAAGTTCAGCCTTGGTGAGCCACAAAAGAGTCCACACCAGGGAGAAGCCATACAAATGTGAGGAGTGTGGGAAATGTTCTGCTTCCCGTTCAGACTTGTTGAAGCACAAAAGACTCCATACAGGAGAGAAGCCATACAAATGCCAGGAGTGTGGGAAATGTTTTGCTGACAGTTCAGCCTTGGTGAGGCACAAAAGAGTCCACACAGGAGAGAAGCCATACCTATGCCAGGAGTGTGGGAAATGTTTTGCTGTCAGTTCACACTTGGCGAGGCACAAAAGAAGCCACACAGGAGAGAAGCCATATAAATGCCATGAATGTGGAAAATGTTTTACTCAGAGTTCAGCCCTTAACCAGCACCAGAGAACACATACCGGCTAAAAAACAGCCATTGTGTGTAAATGTCTGATTTCAAACTTTGAGAAGTTCTGCGTCAGATTTGGTGGAGTCCCCGTTCTTGTCATTTGAACCTGTAAGTTGGAGGTCTGTTCTCTGGAGCAGCAGAAAGAAAGCTCTGTGTGACAGTCCTTCAGAGCAGTGGTTCTCAACCTGTGGGTCCACAGATGTTTTGGCCTTCAACTCCCATAAATCCTAACAGCTGGTAAACTGGCTGGGATTTCTGGGAGTTGTAGGCCAAAACACCCGGGGACCCACAGGTTGAGGACCACTGCTTCAGTGTCAGTTCCTGGAAGGTGTAGGAGACAAAGATAGGCTCACACAGCTTGTAGCTATGGAAAACTTTATTGAATCCGCCTTGCCAAAATGGCCGCAAAGCTTCTACTGCCCGTCTTCCGCTCTTTCCCCTCAGTATATTGGGTGGTTGCTTCCCTCCTCCCTTCACGTCTCTTCTTCTCCATTCACACCTCCCTTTCCTTTTGTCCTTTCCCACGTTTGAAGACCAGACCCTGTCATAAATCAGCCTTCCCAGCCAAATGGTCTTTATCCGATTTGTTGTAGTCAGGTGTGAAAAGAACAGCTTGGAGAATGCTGATCTTTTTGCATCCTGACATTCAGAGAGTTAAATATTAAGTTAAGTCTTGTCACCTCGTCTGAAAAGAAATAAACCATAAGTGATTCCATCACTTGTTCCTCTGGTCTTAGTTTCCAGCTCCATTTCCACCTTGGTTTAAATGTCCAGTTTGTGAACGTTGTGCCCCTACAGACACATCCTCTGTTTTCCTCTTTAGTCAGGACTGGTCAGCTTGAATATTGTAAATGGCCGTTATGGGAGGGATCCAGAGTTAGCCCCTTCCCTTTCAGACAGTGGCTCTCAACCAGTGGTCCACGGACTACCAGTGGTTCGCAAGAACTAAAATACGGTCTGCCTTCTAACCTTCCCTTCCTTTGCTTTCTTTTTTCTAGCCCTTCCTTCCCCTTTCTTCCTTCTTTCCTTCTATCCTTGTCTTCTTGTCCCTTCCTTTGCCTTTTCTCTTGCCCTTCATTCCTTCCTTTTTCTCTTCCCTCCCTTTTCTCCCCTTTGCCTTTTCTCTTGCCCTTCTTTCCTTTTTTTCTTCCCTTCACTTCCCTTCCTTTTCCTTCTTTTCTCTTGCCCTTCCTTCCTTTTTCTCTTCTCTCTTCTTCCCTTCCTTCCCTTTGCCTTTTCTCTTGCCCTTCCTTCCTTTTTCTCTTCTCTCCTCTTCCCTTCCTTTGCCTTCTTTTCTCTTGCCTTCTTTCCTTGCTTTTTCTTGCTCTTCGCTTGCCTTCCCTTCCTTTGCCTATCATATGTTATGGACTGAAGTAGAGTACAATATATGTCTCATTTGATGCCTTATGAACTTGAATGCAAACTATAATTGTTTTTATTAATCTGTTTATCCTATTATATTATATTATTGATGTACTCTGATTGTTGTTTATGTGAGTTTAATATGTCGTAAGCCTCTTTGGGTCCAGTGAGGGAGAAAAGCAGGATATAAATAAAGATTCATCATCATCATCATCATCATCATCTTTATTATTATTATTTTCTCTTGCCATTCTTTACTTCCCTTTTTCTCTTCCCTTCCATCCCTTTGCCCTCTTTTCCCTTGCCCTTCCTTCCTTTTTTCCTTGCTTTACCTTCCCTTCCCTTCTTTTCTCTTGCCCTTCCTTCCTTTTGCTCTTCTCTTCCCATATATTCCTTTGCCTTATTTTCTCTTCCCCTTCCTTCCCTTCCTTTGCCTTCTTTTCTCTTGCCCTTCCTTCCTTTTTCTCTTCTCTTCCCATATTTTCCTTTGCCTTATTTTCTCTTCCCCTTCCTTCCTTCCCTTCCTTTGTCTTCTTTTCTCTTGTCCTTCCTTCCTTTTTTTCTTCTCTTCCCATATTTTCTTTTGCCTTATTTTCTCTTCCCCTTCCTTCCTTCCTTTCCCTTCCCTTGTCTTCTTTTCTCTTGCCCTTCCTTCCTTTTTCTCTTCTCTTCCCATATTTTCCTTTGCCTTATTTTCTCTTCCCCTTCCTTCCTTCCCTTCCTTTGTCTTCTTTTCTCTTGTCCTTCCTTCCTTTTTTTCTTCTCTTCCCATATTTTCTTTTGCCTTATTTTCTCTTCCCCTTCCTTCCTTCCTTTCCCTTCCCTTGTCTTCTTTTCTCTTGCCCTTCCTTCCTTTTTCTCTTCTCTTCCCATCTTTTCCTTTGCCTTATTTTCTCTTCCCCTTCCTTCCTTCCCTTCCTTTGTCTTCTTTTCTCTTGTCCTTCCTTCCTTTTTTTCTTCTCTTCCCATATTTTCTTTTGCCTTATTTTCTCTTCCCCTTCCTTCCTTCCTTTCCCTTCCCTTGTCTTCTTTTCTCTTGCCCTTCCTTCCTTTTTCTCTTCTCTTCCCATATTTTCCTTTGCCTTATTTTCTCTTCCCCTTCCTTCCTTCCCTTCCTTTGTCTTCTTTTCTCTTGTCCTTCCTTCCTTTTTTTCTTCTCTTCCCATATTTTCTTTTGCCTTATTTTCTCTTCCCCTTCCTTCCTTCCTTCCTTCCTTTCCCTTCCTTTGTCTTCTTTTCTCTTGTCCTTCCTTCCTTTTTCTCTTCTCTTCCCATATTTTCCTTTGCCTTATTTTCTCTTCCCCTTCCTTCCTTCCCTTCCTTTGTCTTCTTTTCTCTTGCCCTTCCTTCCTTTTTCTCTTCTCTTCCCATATTTTCCTTTGCCTTATTTTCTCTTCCCCTTCCTTCCTTCCTTCCCTTCCCTTGTCTTCTTTTCTCTTGTCCTTCCTTCCTTTTTCTCTTCTCTTCCCATATTTTCCTTTGCCTTATTTTCTCTTCCCCTTCCTTCCTTCCCTTCCTTTGTCTTCTTTTCTCTTGCCCTTCCTTCCTTTTTCTCTTCTCTTCCCATCCTTTCCACTACCGAGAAGGAAGGCCCTGTCTCTCATCCCTGCCAATCATGCCAGCGAAGAGGGCGGGATTGAGAGCAGGGCCTCTCCAGACGGTCTTAGACTCCGAGATGGTTCATAAGGGGAGAGACGTTTGGACAGGTAACCCATCCAACACAGGCTGTGACCCTGTGCCCTGTTTGGCCTTGCGACTGACAAGGAAGACCTCTGCGTACAGATGACATTGAACTCCAAAACTTCAGATGATCTCTCCCAACGGCTTCATGTAGATGTTACACAGCGTGGGAGACAGTATTGAACCTTGCGGGGATTCTGGCAAGGGATTCTGCTTTTCCTTCCTGGCAGAAGGGGGTTGGACTAGATGGCCCTCGTGGTCTCTTCCAAATATACTATTCTGTGAATCTCTGATTTGGGTAAGAAGGCAAGGCCCTAGAGAAGTGCGGGTTCTTCTCTCTGGGTTACCCCAAAAAGGGGCTGGAGAGCGACCTGCGGAGGATGGTCTGGCTGGTGACGCTGCTTGGAGAGAATGGGGCTGGACTCCACGACCCACGGGATCAGTGGTTTCATGGCGAAAGAACACACATCTCCTCCTCCTCCTCCCAGTCAGTTTGGGTTGTGTGCTGAGGGGCTAATCATCTTCAGACCACGCAGGAATAAACCACCAAAGCACCCCCAACAGATGGGCATGCCGTCTCTGCTTACAAACCTCCAAAGGAGACTCTTATGGATTCCCGATAGGAGCAGACTCCACTACTGAACAGCTCTGACCTTCAGGAAATGCTTTCTGTTGTGTAGGTGAGGCCTGCACAACTAGTCAAGTGTTAATGAGTGATGGAAGGAAAGGAGAAGCAGAGTAAAACACACACGCAACACCCCTGCTAGACAGGCAGGTGAATTCAGTCCTCTCACGGCCTCCTCCAGCTATACAATGGGACAGACTGTCTCATAGGCAAGGCGTTGATTCCAACCCCCAAAACACTGCAGAGTCCTGGTCACAGTTTCACAGCCTCTGGCCTTGTAAAGTAGTTCGTCTCTTTGAATAAACACTCTTGAGTTCTGACTTTCATCCAAAGTCCTTGAAGTTTTTATTCTTGATTTATTCACTACTTATAACTATTTACAGGTCTTCTGTTAATATACAAAGATACTTAGAAAAACAATAAGAACGAGTAAGAGCTGTTGGAGAGTGGCCTAGGCTGCCTCAGAGTATGGTGGAGTCTCCTTCTCTGGAGGCTTCTTTGCAGAGGCTATCTATCGGGAGTGCTTTGATTGTGCCTTCCTGCATGGCAGGGGCAGGACGGGGTGGCCCTTGGGGGTCTCTTCCGGCTCTAGGGTCCTAGGAGTCCATTCCAGGAGGAGGCAACACGGGGTCTCATGGACACGCCTTTCCTCTCCGTCCACCTCTCATCCTGACCACGGCCAACCCTTTTGGGATCCAACATTTCCTTCCTGCCGAGGGAGAAGCCCTTCCTTCTTTCCTCCAAGTGAAACATACCCAGCTGTCTCTCTCCGCCCTTCTCTACATCCCGTCTCTGGAGATATTCTGACCTGTCAATATCCGTCTTGAATTGTGGGACCGAGACCTGGAGACAGGGTCATTCCAGGTGAGTCTGACCAAAGCGGAAGAAAGGAGGCCGTGACTTCCTTGGATATAGACAGAATCCTCCTATCGGGACAGCCTAGAATCACATTGGCTTTTATAGCTGCTACATCATAATCTGTTTTTAAAAATAATTTATATTCAAAGACAAGAAATAAAAACAAATGCATATTTATACAAATTACAAATACATTTATTAATTTTTTTAAAAAAAATTCGTACATCCTTTTACAGCAGCCACATAATATTCAGTACAATCTACAATACATTAACATTTGGCATCTACTGTTATTTTCACGCTTATATACAGATTTCTTACCCTCACCACCGTGTTCCCTCCCCCAAGTCACTTTTTTTATTTATCATCTGTCCAAAATTCCTTTTCATTCCCTCTTGTGGAGGTAATTCCGACTTTCTTTTTTAATCCTCTTCCAATACATTTTCTGCAGACATCATCACAACCACTTTGTTTCTAAATCCCTTTCCACGTCAACCTATCATTTCTTCCCAGTTTCCATACTTCCTTATACCATTCTTCTATCTCTATATTTATTTCCCTTTTCCAGTTCCTTGCTATAAGCTGTCTTGCAATTGTTAATGCGTTTGTTATTGCATCTTTGTCCTCTTTTTCCAACTGTTTATTATTATATAATGAGAATAAAGCCATGCTAAGACTTCTTTCTATTTGAATGTTCATTGTGTCTATCTCTCTTAATACTTTTCCCCAGAAATTATTTACATATTGACACTGCCACCACATATGTATGTATGTTCCCGATTCTTGGCATCCTCTCCAGCAATTGTTTGAGTAGTTTTTATTTATATTTCCTATTCTTATGGGTGTGAGGTACCATTTCCATATCAACTAAATAATAATTTTCTTTAACACATATGGATATATTTTTCAAGTGTCTTTGTCCCTATAATTGTAACCCCTCTGTTTCATTGATTTTCATTCCTATATCTTCTTTCCAAATCTTCTTGAAGGTGTTATTCTTTACTTTTCCTTTGTTTTTTTTCAATTAATATTTTAGAAATTTTACTGGATATTCCTTTCAAATTTTTATGTTCCTAATCTTTTCTTTCTTCATTCCAACCTTTGGCCAATCCCCTATTTTATCTAAGTTTTTCCCCTTAATTTTTTTATCCATCATATATATTTTTTATTTTTTGGAAATGTCTTTTCCATTATAATTGGGGTTATTATTGAGCCATCTGTTATTAACTTTCTCCTGTATTTGTTCCATATTTCTAATGCATTACTCAACATTGGGTTCCCAGTTTACCTTATTTTTTTTTCATAAACTATTTTAAAACATATTACGAATTTCTTCCTCCACTTTTCCTGAATCCATTATTAACTATTCTACATCCTCCTTTTCATCATTCCTTGTATAACCAATCCCAGTCTGTTTGCTTTATAATATTTTTTGATATGAGGAAGCGCTAATCCTTCTTCTTTTTGAGATCTGTTCTGTAACTTGTTTAGTCAATTTCTTTGACTGCCATTACAGTATTTATCATTTGTCCAAATGAGTCTCCTTTGGGGTGGAGAAAGGTGGGGTAGAAATGTTGCAAAGAAATAATGTATTCAACTCTTCTTCTGTAATCTGAAATGGCGTTATAAATATAAGGTATATGTAAGTATAAAGTTTATCCTCAGAAGCATTTTCATTTTTAGTATTGCTGTCTTTCCAAACAAGATAGATGTGTATTAGTTTTTTCGAACTATTTTTCTCAATGCTACTACATTTACCTCTTCTATTTCTTTTAAGTCCTTTGTTATACTTACTCCCAGGTATTTTAGTTTGTTCTTGATTCTAATTCCCGTATGGCTCTGTTCTATAAAGTCTTTTTCTTCTTTCTTTGTATAATATAAACCCACTGTTTTCCCAAATATCTTTCAATGATCCTCTCTCCTATCCATTTGACCTACCCAGATATTTAATCAATAACAATGTGTCATCAGCAAATAAGCTCACCTTCTGCTTTTCCTTTATTCCTACACCTTCTACATTCTTACCTTTTTGGATGGCGTTTGCACATAATTCTATCACCATAGCAAATAAAATGGTTCTAATCATCCTTTTATTCTACTTCCCATTCCAAATTAATTCATAATCTCACTTATTATCTGCCATGCTACACAATCAAAGCATTAAATATATCTAATGCTAGTAACATTTGTCTTCCTTTTACAAACCCAGATTGATCTTTTCATATATACTTGTACATGAATTTATTCATTCTATTGGCTATTATAACTGATAAAAACCTTTCATCCTGATTAACTAATGATGTGGGCCTGTAAGACCCTGGGTCTGTTAAATCTTTTCATATTAATATTATGAATGACTTCCTCCACGATTCTGGTATTTTCTCCACAATCATTATTCCAATATACAATTCTAATATTGTTGCAGTCAATATTTCTCTAATACTTTTGTAATATTCTGTTCCCAATCCCTCCAAACCTGGAGCTTTCCTGGCTTTATTTCTGTCCTCTTAATAGGTTGTTCTGATAATTCTTAATATAAATTACAATTTTGGCATTTTTAAGGAAAGGACTACATAAGAAACATTAAAGCTTCAAGGACACATAACCTACATAAAAAGAACAAAACTAATAGAAAAACCAATCTACAAAACTCTTGCTGCATGCTGATTTTTATCTCAATTTACTCACTTTAAATCATAGAATCATTGAATCCCAGAGTTGGAAGAGACCTCATGGGCCATCCAGTCCAACCCCCTGACAAGAAGCAGGAAATCGCATTCAAAGCACCCCCGACAGATGGTCATCCAGCCTCTGCCTCAAAGCCTCCAAAGAAGGAGCCTCCACCACAGTCCGGGGGAGAGAGTTCCACTGCCGAACAGCCCTTCTCACCGTGAGGAAGTTCTTCCTGATGTTCACGTGGAATCTCCTTTCCTGTAGTTTGAAGGCATTGTTCCATTGCGTCCTAGTCTCCAGGGCAGCAGAAAACAAGCTTGCTCCCTCCTCCCTATGACTTCCCCTCACATATTTGTACATGGCTATCATGTCTCCTCTCAGCCTTCTCTTCTGCAGGCTAAACATGCCCAGGTCTTTAAGCCGCTCCCCATGGGGCTTGTTCTCCAGACCCTTGATCATTTTAGTCGCCATCCTCTGGACACCTTCCAGCTTTTCAACGTGTCCTTTCAATTGCAGTGCCCAGAATTAGACACAGTGTGATTCCAGGTAAAGTGGTCTGACCAAGGCAGAATAGAGGGGGAGCATGACTTCCCTGGATCTAGACACTCTGCCCCTATTTATGCAGGCCAAAATCCCATAAGGAGGAGGGAGCAAGCTTGTTATCTGCTGCTCTGCAAACTAGGATGCAGAATAATGGCTTCAAAATACAGGAAAGGGGATTCCACCTGAACATAAGGAAGAACTTCCTCACTGTGAGAGCAGTTCAGCTGTGGAACCTTCTTTGGAGGCTTTTAAGCAGAGGCTGGATGGCCATCTGTCCGGGGTGCTTTGAATGGAATTTCCTGCTTCTTGGCAGGGGGTTGGACTAGATGACCCATGAGGTCTCTTCCAACTCTATGGTTATATGATTTTGTGATTTCTTCCCCTTCCACTTCCTGTTCATGTCTATTTTAAGTCATAGTCCTTAGAAGTTCTTTGGACAAACATTCTGGCTTCTTTGCACTTGTCCTATTTATGTGGCTTCTCTCCTATGTGCATCCTTTGATGGGTGCGTAGATCTCCACTCTGACTGAAGCTCTTTCCACATTCCATGCATTTATGTGGCTTCTCCCCTGTGTGAGTCCTTTGATGGGTGCATAGATCTCCACTCCGACTGAAGCTCTTTCCACATTCCATGCATTTATGTGGCTTCTCCCCTGTGTGGATCCTTTGATGGATACGCAGATGTCCACTCTGACTGAAGCTCTTTCCACATTCCATGCATGTATGTGGCTTCTCTCCTGTGTGAATCCTTTGATGGATACGCAGATGTCCACTCTCACTGAATCTCTTTCCACATTCCATGCATGTATGTGGCTTCTCTCCTGTGTGAGTCCTTTGATGGATACGCAGATGTCCACTCTTACTGAAGCTCTTTCCACATTCCATGCACGTATGTGGCTTCTCCCCTGTGTGAATCCTTTGATGGATACGCAGATCTCCACTCCCACTGAAGCTCTTTCCACATTCCATGCATGTATGTGGCTTCTCTCCTGTGTGAGTCCTTTGATGGGAACGTAGATAGTCACTCCGACTGAAGCTCTTTCCACATTCCATGCATGTATGTGGCTTCTCTCCTGTGTGAGTCCTTTGATGGGTGCGTAGATTTCCACTCTGACTGAAGCTCTTTCCACATTCCATGCATGTATGTGGCTTCTCCCTTGTGTGGGTCCTCTGATGGGTGTGTAGATTTCCACTCTTACTGAAGCTCTTTCCACATTCCCTGCATGTATGTGGCTTCTCCCCTGTGTGAGTCCTTTGATGGGTGCGCAGATGTCCACTCTCACTGAATCTCTTTCCACATTCCATGCATGTATGTGGCTTCTCCCCTGTGTGAATCCTTTGATGGGTGCGTAGACTTCCACTATGACTGAAGCTCTTTCCACATTCCATGCATGTATGTGGCTTCTCTCCTGTGTGCATCCTTTGATGGATACGCAGATGTCCACTGTGACTGAAGCTCTTTCCACATTCCATGCATGTATGTGGCTTCTCCCCTGTGTGAGTCCTTTGATGGATACGCAGATGTCCACTCTTACTGAAGCTCTTTCCACATTCCATGCATGTATGTGGCTTCTCCCCTGTGTGAGTCCTTTGATGGATACGCAGATGTCCACTCTGACTGAATCTCTTTCCACATTCCATGCATGTATGTGGCTTCTCCCCTGTGTGAATCCTTTGATGGGTGCGTAGATCTCCACTCCGACTGAAGCTCTTTCCACATTCCATGCATTTATATGGCTTCTCCCCTGTGTGAGTCCTTTGATGGTTGCGTAGATTTCCACTCTCACTGAAGCTCTTTCCACATTCCATGCATTTATATGGCTTCTCCCCTGTGTGAGTCCTTTGATGGTTGCGTAGATTTCCACTCTCACTGAAGCTCTTTCCACATTCCATGCATTTATATGGCTTCTCCCCTGTGTGAATCCTTTGATGGATACGCAGATGTCCACTCTCACTGAAGCTCTTTCCACATTCCATGCATGTATGTGGCTTCTCTCCTGTGTGAGTCCTTTGATGGGAACGTAGATAGTCACTCCGACTGAAGCTCTTTCCACATTCCATGCATGTATGTGGCTTCTCTCCTGTGTGCATCCTCTGATGGATACGCAGATGTCCACTCTTACTGAAGCTCTTTCCACATTCCATGCATGTATGTGGCTTCTCCCTTGTGTGGGTCCTCTGATGGGTGTGTAGATTTCCACTCTGACTGAAGCTCTTTCCACATTCCACACATTTATATGGCTTCTCTCCTGAGTGAGTTCGTTGATGTTTAGCAAGAGAACTTCTCTCAATGAAACATTTCCCACAGTCCTTACAATTATGTCGCTTCTCCCCTGTGTGTGATTTTGACAATGAATTTTCCATTTTTTAACATTTATTATTCTAATATTATGCCTGAAGTTCACAGATATGGACTCCTGAATAGGACATTTCCTCTTCCCAGTCTCTGTATTGCTGTAGCCTTATTTTCTCTTTACCAACCCCTCTTTTTACAGCACAATCCTCCCTTTCCTTACATTTAAAGGTATGTAGCTTGAAATATAATTTCTCCAATTCATTTCTTGTTCTTGTTAATCCTGCGTACTTTCATTTCAGACGAAAGGCTAAGGGCAATGTTTTCTTCATAAGGTTCGTTTAGAGGTTACCTGCGAGATGAATAAGAGGAAAATCTTATTAGGAGCAGAGTACAGAAAGATCTCATTGAACATGAAGAACAATAGCCTAGTGCTGTAGCAATCACAGGGGAAGAGGGGAGAAAGACTGGCCCAACTGGTAAGAGCCCGTTGCCTCCTGAGAAGCACTTTAACACTTGCCCAACAAAGAACAATCCCTGCAAAGGGGATAGCGGCCTAAGATCCTGTGTCTAATCCAACCTTGGTAAAGGAAGGCCTCTAATAATATGGTCAACACGGAAAGGGGCTAACGATGCAAAGCATTTCCTACCTAGATCCCGCTTCTTCACATCTCCACTCAAAACCTGAGTGGCCATCTGTATGGACAGACTATCCCAAGTGATCAGTCTTGGGAGAAAAATACTTCCTCCAACTTGGGGGAGAGATATTTTCCTGATCCTCTCTTTCCCTGCAGCGTGATCCCTGCCCCACGTTTCTAAAGCAAGGCGCCTGGAGACACTGAGAGCACATTAGGCCACAAAGTTCCTTGACATACTGCATTCTTACAAAACCTATACCACAAAGGTATGTAACTTCAGGCAGAACCAAGGCAAAGAGAAAAACCAAGGAAAATGCAAACTTCTACACTGATGCCACAAAAACAGAGATAGCGATGCAGAAGCACAGGGTGGAAGGCACTCAGCCTAGCAGCAGTACATGAGAGAAGGCGGTATAGAGGAGACAGATGGACAGACCCCCAGGGTGAGTGGGAATCCTGCTGCCCTCCAGATCCTTCTGCACTCCAACAGCACCCTTGGGTGGGAGACATGATTCCTGCCCAGTTCTGCTCAGTTCAGTCCATTTTAGAAAGGACATTGGCAAACTGCAGCGGATTCATAGAAAGGCAACAAGGACAGGAAGACATTACATTGTAAATGAAGGAAAAATAAAGGCAAAAGTTTGCTTTTGCACAGGAGACAATGTTGTGGCTCGAACTAAAATTATGTGCTAAAGATGATGCTTCTGACCGTCATCTGGGTAGTACCAGGTATAGCTTGTGCCACCAGATGACTGCAACTAGGCCGACCACCTGCTCCCTCGATCCGTGTCCCTCCTGGCTAGTAAGATCTTGCCTGGAGGGATTACGTGAACCTCTGTTGAATATAATAAATAGCTCCCTTGAGCAAGGAGTTTTTCCAGAGGGTTTAAAAGAGGCGATGGTATCTCCGCTGCTGAAGAAACCAGACTGGGATCGTTCGGTTCCCCCCAGCTACCGCCCAGTCTCGAATCTTCCGTTTCTGGGCAAGGTGGTTGAGAGGGCAGCAGCGGAACAGTTGCAGCAGTTCCTCAATCGCACAGCCGGACTTGATCCCTTCCAGTCCGGCTTCCGTAGGGGGCACGGGACGGAGACTGTGCTAGTTGCCATCACAGATCAGCTTCGCTGCCAAAGGGATCAAGGCGGATCAGCGCTGCTCGTGTTATTGGATCTCACAGCAGCATTTGGTACGGCCGATCACAATCTATTGACCCATCGCCTAGCCATGACGGGGGTTAGGGGGATACCCCTTAAATGGGTGTCCTCCTTCCTCCAGAATCAGGGACAGCGGGTGGTGAGGGGAGGGATGGTTTCAGCGTGGTCTCCGCTAACTTGTGGGGTCCCACAGGGAGCTATTCTCTCTCCTCTATTATTTAACATCTATATGCGACCGCTTGCCCGACTGGTGTGGAGCTTTGGGCTCGAGTGCCACCAGTACGCTGATGACACACAGCTCATTCTGAGGATGGAGGGCCGGTCGGACTCCATACCCGACAGTTTCCATCAGTGCCTTGAGGCCGTTACTGGATGATTGCGTGCCAGCAGGTTGAGGGTGAATCCAGCGAAGACGGAGATCCTTTGGCTGGGCCGTCCGGGTGGGGGGGAGATGCAGCTGCCTACCCTGGATGGCGAGACACTGCGTCCGTCATCTTCTGTAAAAAGTCTTGGTGTCTTATTGGACCCTCTGCTCACAATGGAGGCCCAGGTCTCTGCTGTGAGCAGATCTGCGTTTTTCCATCTACGTCAGGCTAGGCGACTGGCTCCCTACCTATCTAGGTGATCCAGGCGACGGTCATCTTGAGGCTCGGCTACTGTAACGCCCTCTACATTGGCCTTCCTCTGTCAGTGATCCGGAAACTAAAGCTGGTGCAAAACGCGGCGGCTCCGTCTTCTCGCCGGGGTGCCGGCGAGGTGGCGTATCACCCCAATTCTACAACAGCTGCACTGGCTACCGATTGAGTACCGGATTACTTTCAAGATACTGGTACTAACCTTTAAGGCCTTACATGGTTTGGGGCCGGCGTACCTGAGGGCCCGCTTATCCCCCTACCAACCCCAGAGATTACTTCGGTCCAAAGACCAAAATTTGCTTGAAGTCCCTAACATACGGACTTATCATTTGTCTTCTACTAGGCAGAGAGCCTTCTCGATTGTAGCCCCTCATTTATAGAATGCCTTGTATCCGAGGCCTACTTGCCTTTTGGAAAGCCTGCAAAACCTTGCTCTTCCGACAAGCTTTCGATGGGTGAAAAACATGGGGCTATGTCTGTTTTTATTGTTATTTTAAAGCTAAGTGTATTGTTTTAATTTATTTAATTTAATTTAAACCGCTCTGAGCCAAACTGGGAGTAGCGGTATACAAGTCTGATAAAATAAATAAATAAATAAATAATTAGTCCCCCAATTAACCAGAGAATTTGTTGATCACATTCACAAGGACTGCCAAAGGGGTTCCTAAGACCATCAGAAATATGTGTTTTCTGATGGTCTTTGACAACACCTCTGACATCCCCCTCGTGAGCTACCCAGGGGTCCCGACCCCCTGGTTGAGAAACATTGATTTACACTGTTACCCTATTGCATATGAAATCTGTTATAGACAAAGACAAAGAGGTAACTCTGAAAACAGAAAAGGAAGAAAGAGGAGAAACAAGAATGAATGAAGAAGCTCAAATTTTGAAATCGAAGATAAAGTGAAGTTCTTCTTGTGACGAAATAGGTACAGTCCCAATGCAATCGTGATTTGTAATGTTCTGGATTAGAGAGAAAAGAGAAAGGAAATAAGGAAGATTTTTCAGTGAGACCTTGAATTGAACAGAAGTCAAAACATCTTCCTGAAGCATTGCCAAATAGAGGAGCTTGTTTGGAAAAGACATTTATTTGAAAACTTATCACAATATGACATCTATTGGATGAAAGTGGTTACATAACAAATCCAATGTTCAGTTGAAAACTCCTAAAATGGAGAAAGGAAAACAACATAATAAGATATTGGCTAAACATACAGAAGTTATGAAACCAGTGGAAATTTTGAATGGATTAATCGATAGTGCCAACAACAAGCTAGATCAAGTGAATACTATCATGAAGAATTCTCTAGTGGCCCCCAAAGAAGGACAATTGAAACTGAAAAAGTTTCCAAAAGTTTCTGGGCCAAATTAAAGGTGCAGGTTATCTATATATATAAAAGAGTAATGGCATCACGGCGACCCACAAAACAACAAAACTACAGGCCCCCCAACCTCGAAATTTGACGACACAACCCATCATCCACGCCTCTAGGTTGATACAACAAAAAGAAAAGAAAAATAAAGTCCTAATTAGAGAGAGAGGAATAATTGCTTTTATCCAATTGCTGCCCGTTAGAAGGCTAAGCTCCTCCAACTTGGTCTCCTAGCAACCCAATAAAAAATAATAAAAAACATTAAAAAAATAATTAAAAACACTAAAAAATTAATATAATAAAATACCATAATAACAAAAAATAACTAAAAATTATACAAGAAAATAATAAAATATAAAAAATAAAAAGATAACTTACAATAAAATTAATTAAAAAATACAAATAACGTCAAATAAAAATTACACAACAAATCTTAACCAACACCACCACCACTTTGCCACAGCAACGCATGGCCGGGCACAGCTAGTTACCTATAAAGCCTTAAACGGTTCAGGACCTGCCTATCTACGTGATCGCTTCCTCTCCTACGAACCAACGCGAATCATAGAATCATAGAATAGTAGACCTCATGGGCCATCCAGTCCAACCTCCCGCTAAGAAGCAGGAAATCTCATTCAAAGCACCCCGACAGATGGCCATCCGGCCTCTGCTTAAAAGCCTCCAAAGAAGGAACCTCTACCACAGTCCGGGGACCCCCTAAGATCATCCGGGGAGGCGCTCCTCTCGCCCCCGCCTTTGTCTCAAATGCGGCTGGTGGGGACGAGGGAGGGAGAGGGCCTTCTCGGCAGTGGCCCCCATCCCGGCTCTGGAACTCTCTCCCTAAGGAGATCAGGTTAGCTCCTTCCCTGCCCATTTTCCGCCGGGAATTGAAAACATGGTTGTTCCGGAGCGCATTTGAATAAATAGGCCCAATAGAGCTGTTATTAGAATACTTCTTTATGTTTTAAAAGCATATGGCACTTTATCGCTGTTACTTATTTCCATGATACACCATTTTATGAAACCTGTCCCCACTGGTTTGCTTCTAATTACTCTGATTTTATCTGCTTGGATTTTAATGTATTGTCCATATTTTATTTTGTGTATTGTTGGAATGTTTTTTCTGTCAAATATGTTGTGTTGTTGTTTTGGGCTTGTTCCTGTTGTGGTCCCTTCGGGGAGATGGGGCGGGATATAAAAATAAAGTTGTTTATTATTATTATTATTATAGGTGGAACAAGAGAAGCCTCCAATTTAGTTGGGAGATACCACAGAAGAGATCTGGGGCCAGAAGAAGAGGCCAAACCAAATCTCTTCAAAAAGAGTTGGAATATACAAGGAGACACAGGTTGTTCAGACCTCTGAAGCAAATGCTGAATGCCGCACAGGAAACAAAGGCCAAGAAAGAGACCACAATGCCTTTAAACAAGAATGAGCGAGATTATATTCTTGAATGGTGAAAGCAGGACGTAGTGAAAGCAGATATTAAAGAAAGGAGAAGTCCAAAAAACGATGAGTAGTTGGAACTAAAAACGCTGATCGGAAGATAAAAAAAGAAAAAATGGGCTGAACAAGAGATCAAGAAGAATGAGATTTTAAAATGTGGTGCTTTAACAGATGATTGTTTTATATCTGTTTTAAATAGTATGGACAAACCCCTCATGTAAGAGACATTAGTTCATAGAAAGGCTGTGTAGCGGGAAAGGGGGGTGAAGGATAACGGTATCTATTAATTTGTGTACGTATAACACTAACTTACTAACAAACAGATTTGACTAATAATCTTCTAAAATTCATTTGGTAATAAATACAACGATACCACAGTTTTCTTTAAAAAGGAGCAAGTTGCCAGGAACAATCAAGAAGAAGAAATGCTATTTCCTAATGGATTCCATCACAAAAACATGGGAAAAGTTTCTCAAACCCAAAAACTTGGTTTCTGCGGGAGGGACATCCTGCTGTAGCACATTTTGCTCTGGTTTTTCAATAAATTCCTCATCACCAGGTCTCAACCAATTCAATTCTCACTCCTTTGTGGCAGCCACAAAACCAAGTTTCCGGAGTAGAGCAACTCCTTTCCAAGTAAGGAATGCACAATAAAACAGGAAATAATACTTTCAAACCAGAAGCAGAACATTTTTCAAATTTTGTTATATTGTCATTTACCTTGTGTCATTTGTTACATCGTGTCATATTTTAACGTGTTAATTGGAATTGGTATATGTTCAGTCTATTTCAGTTTTAAATAGCCACAGCTCACCTGCCCACCAAGCAGGACGAAAGCAGAAATGTGAGTAGATAAATAGGTACTGCTTTCAGTGGGGAGGTAATAAAGATGCCCTTAAGGACACTGATCGGGAAGAAGCTCCTCAACATGGAAGATGAAGTGACAGCCCCCCCCTCCCCCCATGTCCAGTGTTGAGCACAGCCTCCAAGATGCCGAAAATAAGATGGGAAAAGTTGCTTTTACCTGTGTCTGCGTTGTCTGTCCTTGTTAATTGTAGAATCAGGCACTGAATGTTTGCCGTATGCGTGTTCTGTAAGCCGCTCTGAGTCCCCTTCGGGGCGAGAAGGGTGGGGTATAAATACTGAAAGGAAAAGACAAGCAATTGAACCAAGATCAAATACAAGATGATGATTGAAGAAGAAAGACAGGACTATTGGATTTCAAAATAATGGACAATAATATAGAAGACAGATCAACTTTTGGGGGGATTCTTTTTAGTAGTTTAAGCAATGGATGTCAAGATAAGAAAGATCAAAAACTGGGAGTAATGCAGTAACACATGGAGTACAGTAGAGTCTCACTAATCCAAGCTAAACGGGCCAGCAGATGCTTGGATAAGCGAATATCTTGGATAATAAGGACTGATCAAGGAAAAGTCTATTAAACATCAAATTGGGTTATGATTTTACAAATTAAGCACCAAAACTTCATGTTAGACAACAAATTTGACAGAAAAAGTAGTTCAATACGCAGTAATGTTATGTTGTAATTACTGTATTTACGAATTTAGCACCAAAATATCACGATATATTGGAAACATTGACTACAAAAATGGCTTGGATTATCCAGAGGCTTGGATAAGCGAGGCTTGGATTAGTGAGACTCTACTGTATTTGAGAAAGTACGAAGCAGTGATCCAAGGCGGATTTATCCTTACGGAATCCAGTTTGCTCAGGGCTGATGGTTTTGTTCTGGTCCAGCCTGGTCTACAACTTTATCAATAGGAATTTTGCACAAAGCTTTCCAATTACCGATAGAAGGCTAATTGGCCAGTAATTGGAAGGATCGGGAGGGTCACCTTTTCTGTAGATTGGAACTATAATGGCAAATTGCCAGTGGTTTGGTAGGATGCCCGTGTTGTTAATGATGGTGAAGACTGCCACCAAGAAGAGGGTCCACCACTCAGGATCCGATGTCAGAATCTCCGGGATAATGAAATCCGATCCAACTGCTTTTCCATTTTTTAGACCAACGATCAGGTCTGCTCCTTCCCTACTGAAACGGGGGGACAGTCGGTCAATTCAGGAGAATCTATCGCTTTTTTTTCGTGTCAGGAGCAACCCGAGTTGCTTCCGGAGTGAGAGAATTGGCCGTCTGCAAGGACGTTGCCCAGGGGACGTTGCCCGGATGTTTTGATGTTTTACCATCCTTGTGGGAGGGAAGCTTCTCTCATGTCCCCACATGGAGCTGGAGCTGAGAGAGGGAGCTCACCCGCGCTCTCCCCGGGTGGGATCTGAACCTGGCAGCCTTCAGGTCAGCAGCCCAACCTTCAAGCCACGAGGCTTTTATCCCCTAGGCCACTGGAGGCTCCAAAATCTCTCCCTGAGCTCTGGGTTTCTAACTCATCCGCCCGAAAGAGGTTGGAAAAAATGACTATATCCGTTTGAGGGAGAGACTTATTTATTTATTTATTTACTTACTACATTTATATGCCGCTCTTCTCACCTCGAAGGGGACTCAGAGCGGCTTACAATTCAAATGTACATACAATATATTATTAGCATAGCACAATATAAGCCATTAAATTACTATATTGTACTATATAATTTTATGGTAATCTTATTAGTAATATTACATTTAATATATAATATATAATTAATATTATATTATATTATTAATTAGTATAATATTGTATTACATTATAATATTATCATCAATATTATAAGTACATACAATATATTGTATATTTATAAATTATTGTATATTATATATATATATGTATATAAAATTAGCACAGCATGTTGCTATGGCACAGGAGACAAGATGGAACTGCCTCCCTGGCTCTTCCCGTTGCTCTAAATTTACATCATTATCCAACATTCTGGATTATCCAACGCATTTTTGTCGTCAATGTTTTCAATATATCGTGATATTTTGGTGCTAAATTCGTAAATATAGTAATTACTACATAGCATTACTGCGTATTGAACTACTTTTTCTGTCAAATTTGTTGTCTAACATGATGTTTTGGTGCTTCATTTGTAAAATCATAACCTCATTTGATGTTTAATAGGCTTTTCCTTAGTGCCTCCTTATTATCCAACATATTCGCTTATCCAACATTCTGCCGGCCCGTTTATGTTGGATAAGTGAGACTCTGCTGTATATCCGTTTGAGGGAGAGATGTATTGACATCATTGAGGGCGGCTGACAACAAGGGCACCATCTGACGCCTTGAATGCCTATAAAAACAAAGCCACATTGAATTGAAGACTGAGGGTGAAGGTTGGGCTTGAACTGCTCTGTCCATTGGCCAAGAACCAAAACTGCTCGTGGTTGTTTGTTGGGATATTTATACCCCGCTTGATCTCCCCAAAAGGGACTCAAAGCAGCTTGGCATGAAAGCCTCAGGATACCATTGAAAATGCGTAACAAGACAAACATGAAAACAGCCTTCTTCAGGGGCAGCCCCACCAAGAGCGCGTCACAGTCTTCTGGATGGGAGGGGGAGGGGGAGGGGGAGAGAGAGGACGCATGCGCAGAGGAGAGAGCAGGCCGCAGAGTCCCTGGACAGACAGACAGACAGACAGACAGGCCGCTCCCTCCCAAAGGCCGAGAAGAAGGAAGGAAGGGAGGGAGGGAGGCCTGAGGGCAGAGGGGGCGCCCCCCATCCCTCCCCCACTCACCTCCTCCTCTCTCTCTCTCTCTCTCTCCGAAAGGCCTCCTCCTTCCTTCCTTCTTTCCTTCCTTCTTTCCTTCCTTCTGACAGGAAAGAGCGCCGCCCGGCCCCTCCCCCCGTCTTCCCGCCTCTCGCTGCACTTCCGCCCTCAAGAAACATGGCGGCCGCGGGCAGGAGACCCACAGAGGGGCGGGGCCCGAGACGGAGAGACAGAAGCGGACAGACACGCCCCTTCTTTCCTTTCCTCCCAACGCCCAATGAGAATCCGCCTTCCTCTCAGAGCGGCGTCATCGGTCTCCGGGCAGGAACGCCCCCGCCCCGCCCTTCTGCCGTAAACGGTCACTCCAGGAATCGGCCAATGGGAATGGGCCTCGTCTCTCCGCGTCACCCGTCTCCAGGCAGACTCGCCCTGGGCCGGACTCTCCTGGCCCGCTCCTCATGGCAGGCAGGCTGCTGAAGCGGGGAAGGGGGGGCCAGGCCAAGGAGCGGGAGGCGCCTCTGCGTGGAGATGGAGATGGAGATGGAGATGGGCGGGGGGGGGGGGGGAGGCAGGAAGGCCGGGCCAGGAAGGGAGGCCGGAAGGGAGGCCTTGAGGCGAAGGGCCAGGCAGGCCAAGGCCGGAGGGGGGCGCGGGGGGAGACTCGGGGACCCACTCAGCCCCCCCCCCCCAACACGCACACGCACACTCACCCCTCCTCCTCCTCCTCCTCCTCCTCCTCCTCCTCCGCTTCCTCCTTCCTCTCCCTCCCGCGCTCGCTCTGACAGGAAAAGGCGCCTCTCGTCCTGAGTCTCTCTAGGAAGACGCCTCCCTCCTCGGTGGACTTCCGCCCGGGCTCAACATGGCAGCCGCGGGCACGATGCCCAGAGAGGGGCGGGGCTTCTCGGCAGTCGAACGGAGCTCTAGACAGAGAGAGACGCTCCTCCTTTCTTTTTTTCCCAACGCCCAGGGTCCGCCAATGGGAATCCGCCTCCCTCCCTGACGTCATCCGTCTCCGGGCAGAATCTTCCCCGGCCCTTTCCTTCGCCGTTCCGCCATGAACGGCCATTCCCGGGACCTGAGGGCCAATCTTGACCTCAGCTTGAAGGGTGGAAAGAACATTGGATGCCAAAAGGAAAGGTAGGATTGTTTGGAAGAGTGAATGTGATGGGTCTGCTGTAGAACGAAGGAGGTCTCTTTGAGAAGAGGAAAGAAGTGTCTCCGTGTCTTCTGTGATCCCAAGAAAGAGGGAGGGAGGGCGGGAGAGAGGCCTGGCCTTGGTTTTGCCTTCACGTCCCTCTCTTCAGCCCAGGCCCCGGGATGAGAGACATGGCCTCGGGGTTGGGGAGATCCACAGGGCCTCGGAGACAGAAGCGAACGCCCTCTTCTCCTCAGGACCTTCTGGCCTTCCCAGGAGATCCGGCCTCCTTCCCGCCTCCTCTTCCCGTTCTTTGCAGGCATTTCATCTCATCATCACGACTGCCAGATGGATCCCAAATAGCAGCTCCATTGGTTAGTCAATTAGGATTGTCTGGATGATAATTCACTATGTTACATTTTCATCTTTTCTTCTTTAAACACTACACAAATATGTGTTTCTATATATGTGTCGCTCTAAAATATCTAATTAACGAGGCTTGCCACCTTCTATATTCTAATCAAAGAGTGTTGATAGGTCAGTTATTCAAAGTCTCTTGAATAAAGAGTTTAGAGATAGTACAAAATGTAACTGTATACTATTAATAATATTTTACTCAACTGATCCTGCCGTGGTCATCTTCCTTTATTTACAGTATTTATATTCCGCCCTTCTTTCTCACCCCGAAGGGGACTCAGGGCGGATTACAATGAACACATATATGGCAAACATTCAATGCCAACAGACAAACAACATTCAGTTTTAGACAGACACAGAGGCATTTTTTAACATCTTTCCAGCTTCACGATTTCCGGCCACAGGGGGAGCTGTTGCTTCACCGTCCATTGGTGGCTGTTCTTCCTCTTCTTTTCCTCGTGAGCAGTTTTATGGTGTTGTAGATTAGTTAAATTAGCCTCCCGCATAAAGCGTCCCTAAATTTTCCCTACTTGACAGATGCAACTGTCTTTCGGGGCTGCTAGGTCAACAGCAAGCCGGGGCTATTTTTTTTTTTTATGGTCGGAGGCTCAACCAGGCTTTGAACTCATGACTTCTCGGTCAGTAGTGATTTATAGCAGCTGGTTACTAGCCAGCTGCGCCACAGCCCGGCCCCTTTGCTTCTTTGTGAATTCAATGAAGGGCTTCCATTCTTCTTGGAAGTCTCTGTGTATTTGTTTGTTGTGCAGCTGAAGCTAGTTTGTCCTTTTTGGCCATTTCAAAACCTTTTGTCATCCAGTTTTCTGGTGTTGGCATGTCTTGTTGTTTCCATAGTATTGCGTATTCAGTTCTCGCTTCTGTTGTCATATAAAGAAAGAGTCTTTCTTGATGTTTCCCAGTAGAAAAAGTTATGGTTTTTTTTTTCCTGTGAAAATTATTCATTTATTTTGTGCTGGACTTATTGATGCAGAATTTATTATTGGGTCCCAAGTACAGTTGAGTCTCACTTATCCAACATAAACGGGCCAGCGCCATGTTGGATAAGTGAATATGTTGGATAATAAGGAGGCATTAAGGAAAAGCCTATTAAACATCAAATTAGGTTATGATTTTACAATTGAAACACCAAAACATCATGTTAGACAACAAATTTGGCAGAAAAAGTAGTTCAATACGCAGTAATGCTATGTAGTAATTACTTTATTTACAAATTTAGCACCAAAATATCACGATATATTGAAAACATTGACTACAAAAATGCGTTGGATAATCCAGAACGTTGGATAAGCGAGTGTTGGGTAAGTGAGACTCTACTGTAAATTTGTTTAGATACCAGAAGTGAACTCAAGTCTTGAACGTGGGAGCTCAAGTTTTCTGCAATGCCCAAGGGTGCTTTTGCACACTTAAAGGTATAGAGCAACTATGCCTATTCCTGGAGATGCCGGATGTTCTGGTTTTAATGGGATTTTGTACTCTAGAATAGTTTCCATGTCTCTGTGGATTTTTATTCAGAATTTGTTACCTTTTGGCAAATCCCAACATATCATGTGTGTGTATTTGAGAGTTTTTCTGGAGTTTTGTACCATCTATGTATCATTTTGTTGAAATTTTATTTAATTGTGTGACTCCTTGTAAATTTTAGTCATTTTTACCAGAGCTCTTCCCATTCTCGTGGAGTTATTGCTTAGCCTAGAGTTTTCACCCACTGAATCATAGGTTTTTTAATTTCTTTATCAATTGTAAAATCTTTCAGAAGAAATTGATGCAGCTTCCCAATTGGTTAGTTTTTTGTCTGTAGCAGTTGGTTCCGCTGATTCTCCGAATCTTGTGTCTAGACGAAGTCTCTGTTGGAGTCGATTATAATGGAAACATGTCATTGTTGATTCTTCTTTTTGTTTATTTATTTATCTATTGCAACATTTCTACCCCATCCTTCTCACCCATCAAGGGGACTCAGGGTGGCTTACAATATAAAACATATAAGCCGCCCTGAGTCCCCTCGGGTGAGAAGGGCGGGGTATAAATGTTGTAAATAAATAAATAAATATATCAAACAATACAATCACATTTCAAAATTCCATTTAAATTAAATTACATTTGAACTTTCATAAATATACATATAAATACAGTAGAGTCTCACTTATGCAACACTCTCTTATCCAACGTTCTGGATTATCCAACACATTTTTGTAGTCGATGTTTTCAATAAATCATGATATTTTGGTGCTAAATTCGTAAAAACAGTAATTGCTACATAGCATTATTTCGTACTGAACTACTTTTTCTGTCAAATTTATTGTATAACAGGATGTTTTGGAGCTTAATTTGTAAAATCATAACCTAATTTGATGTTTAATAGGCTTTTCCTTAATCCCTCCTTATTATCCAACATATTTGCTTATCCAACGTTCTGCCGGCCTGTTTATGTTGGATAAGTGAGGCTCTACTGTAAACATTCAAGGCACCTTTCAAGTCCAAACCGGGTCTGTCATTATACCTTGGATCATATAGTTGTCATATCTGCTGTTATTGCTCAAAAGCCTGGTCCCACAACCTTTCTGCCTTTCTTTCACAGAGGAAATGTGATTTTGGGCTGAGAATTTCGGAATAGAGCCTGTGGAGGGATTTCTTTCCCTTGAAAGAAAGAAGAGGAGGAAAAACATCTTGGATACGGTTGGGTTCTTCACCAGAGTGGTTCCAGCATGGAGAGACCCAACTCACGTGGGCCTGAAGCAGGACCTGGGGGCAGTGGGGAATCCTGGGAAAGAACCAGACATGAGTCCCTGAGTGTGGACCTTGACAGCTCGGACACACAGCGCCAGCGCTTCAGGCAGTCCTCCTACCAAGAGGGTGAAGGACCCAGAGGGGTTTGCAGTCGTCTCCACGATCTGTGCCGCCAGTGGCTGAAGCCAGAGCAGCACACCAAGGCCGAGGTGCTGGACCTGGTGACCCTGGAGCAGTTCCTGAGCATCCTGCCCCCAGAGATGGGGAGCTGGGTCCGAGAGTGTGGGGCAGAGACCTGTTCCCAGGCGGTGGCCCTGGCGGAAGGCTTCCTCCTGAGTCGGGCCGAGGACAAGGAGCAGGAAGGACAGGTGAGAGCATTCCCTCTGGGTTTCACTAACCTGGGGACTGATGGACAGGTTAAACATACATCCTGCCTTTCTTCCAAGATGGGACCGATGTGGGGGATAAGCAAGGCCCTGCTCCCTCGACCTCTCTCCCCACCTGCTCTGCCCCTCCATCTCTACCGTCAGCTTGGTTGATGCTCTGCTCAAGATAGAACATAGACAATGATGGGAGGGGGAGGGGGGCATTGGTTCCAAACTAGGTTCCCATCTCAGAGTTATTCTTTCAAAACAAGTATATAGGTCTGTGATGTTTCTGAACATTTCCCAAACTCCTTCTGGAACGCTCTGTGCTCTTCCAGGCCCATAATAATAACTCCATGGAAGTCCCTGCACCAGAGGAATCTCCACCAGACACCACCCAGAGTCTCAGGCAGAAGGAGCTGAAGCGGGAAGGAGACGGGGCTGCCGCCTTGCCGGGTGAGAAGGAACTCTTCTGGGAGTTTTGGGGTTTTGTGCCAGTGGAAATTCCGCTTTGGGGGGATGATTGCATACCCATAGTTTGAGCTTCAGAAGGTGAACATGCCGGATCATTTGGCCTTGAGATGGGTATATATCTTAAACTCATGTCTTTTTTGTGATGTTTTATGTACTTCAATATGAATTTTATAGAAATGCAGTTTTAATGTGGATCTTTTATAGAAATGTGGATCTTTGTTGAATTTTGGCAATGTTTGTGTTTTTAAAATTGTGTTGTAACCTGCCTAGAACTGCAAGAAGAGGCGAGTAAAAAAATAAAATTATTATTATCATTGTTATTGTTATTTATGTGACCAGCTTTCCACCCCTTTTTCTCTCTCCAGGGTCTGGAATGATGCTGTTGCCGAATCCTCAGTCATTTCTCCCCCTTTGCGATGGAGTGGGACTGAGTCAGGTAAGCAGAAGGAATCCTGGGAGAGGAGGACTGGGCCTGTCGGGGTGCCTTTGGTTCCAGGATTAATTGTAAAATATCTGTTGAAACAGGCAAGATTGAATGTGTTTCCTTAGAAGTGAAATCTTGAAGGCACAATTGCAAACCGTGCCAACAAGGAGGGAAAAAAATGAAAAGAAAACTAAAGAAACCAGAATGGATGTACAGTAGAGTTTCCAAGCTAAACAGGCCGGCAGAGCCTTGGATAAGCCAAAATGTTGTATAATAAGGAGGGATTAAGGAAAAGCCTATTAAACATCAAATTAGGTTATGATTTTACAAATTAAGCATCAAAACATCAAGTTTTACAATAAATTGACAGAAAAAGAAATTCATTACAGAGTAATGTTATATAGTAATTACTGTATTTACGAATTTATTACCAATACATTGCAACATTTACTACAAAAACATTGACTACTAAAAGGCAGACTGCCTTGGATAATACAGAACATTGGATAAGTGAAGCTTGGATAAATGAGACTCTACTTTGAACAGAGCTAAGATTCAAAAGGGACCTGTACAAGAAATGGAAAAGGGGGAGAATCACCAAAGAATGTAAAGGACTAACCAGCACAAGTAGGGAAAAGGTCTAACAATCTAAATTAGAAAATGAGGTCAGAAGAAAAAATGAGCCAAGAGTAGGGTCTGTGCCTGGAGAAGGTGGTGGAATGCTGACCGGGGATAGGAAAGAGGTAGAACATGGCCTCAGTCTTCTCCCAAAAGGAAATCAGTATTCTACCTGAGCCAGATGGAGCAGCTGGGGAAATGCAACCCAAAATGGGCAAAGAAGGAGTCCAGGAATACCTGGCCACGCTCAATGAATCCAAGTCTCCAGGGCCAGGTGAACTACACCCAAGAGTATTGAACTAACAGCAGTAATCCCAGAACCACTGGCAATCCTCTTTGTTCATTTTTGGGGAGAAGTCCCAGCAGGCTGGAGGAGGCAAAGGTTGTCTCTATCTCCAAGAATGGAGACATTCCAGTTATCTTCACCTGGCCCAGTTGGAGCAGCTGTTAATACTCTTGAATTTTTCTAAGGAGGAGATTGTTTGATGTGGATCGATAATCGTTACAGAAGGAGCGGATCTGTTTGTTGGCTATTATGCACTCTTTATCGAACCAATTTTTGGGTCTGACCCTGGACTGCCTCGGTGTTCTTTGCCAATCGTATAGTAGATATTATAAGGGATACAAACCCGGTGATGCCTCCTCGAAATCTGGGATTTCAATGATCATAGTTTCTATAGACAGCACTTCATAAAAGATCAAGATAACTAGGCACACCCCCTTCATCTTAAGGTTCCGCTTCAGCCTGGTGTATTGTGGGTAGGCTTGTCCAGGTGGGGAAGTGCTGCTTCTCTCCAAAACCAGGGTAAGTGGGAGATAGATGATCACTAAGCAAGGAATTGTCTATAGCAAATGAATCAATGTCGCTAGCTATGGAGGATGAAGTCAGAAGATAGTCTATGACACCAGAGCCCCTTGATGAGACCAATGTATATTCTCCAGAGTTAGGAAATTGAGTAAGTCCATTTAGCCAGGACATGTTGAGCTGCGTGGCCATTTTGGTCAGGCTCTTTCTGGCTTGGTTGCACGCTTGGTCCTTAGAGTGTCGGGCTTCAGGTGTCGGGAGGGAGTTGAAGGGATCTTCCTCCAGGCTCTCTTCTCTCAACACATTTACCAAACTAGACCCTACCCTTGCATTGAAGTCGCCCGTTATCTTGACCTAAATAGCAGGGAAGATGTTGGAGCAGATCATGAAGAAGGCCGTCTGGAATCACTTGGGAAAAGTGCTGTAATCACTGAAGGGCAAGATGGGTTTCTCCAAAACAAGTCACGCCAGACTAATCTGTTTTTCAGTAGAGTTTTACGCTTGGTAGATGAAGGAAATGCAGTGGGTGTAGCACATCTTGCTTTCAGTAAGACCTCTGCAAAGGCCTCCCATGGTTTTACAAACAACTAGTAAAAAGAGGGCTGGATAATACTCCTGTTTGGTGGATTTGTAATGGTTTGCGTGACAAAGGGTGGAGTGTCGCAGGGTTCTGTCCTGGGCCCAGTACTGCTCAACATGCGTATCATATTTTCAGATGACACCAGATTAGCAGGGATAGCTGACAGTCTAGAAGATAGGATCAGAATTCAAAATGGCCTGAACATGGTGGAGAGCTGGGCCAAAACTAACCCAATTAATGTCAACAAGAATATATGTAGAGTAGTACACTTAGGCAGGAGAAAAATGCCATGCACAGGTACAGGATGGGTAACAATGGGATCTTGGAGTGTTAGAGGACTACAAGTGGAACATGAGCCAACAATGCGATGCAGCAGCATAAAAGAGTATGAGATTTTGGGCTGAATCCCAAGGAATATCGTGTCTAGATAAAGGGAAGTCATGGCAACCTTCTTTCTGCTTTGGGGAAACCTCACCTGGAACAACACTGTGTCCAGTTCTGGGCATCACAATAAAGGCCGGAACATATCCTGATACCATTTCTGATTCTACATATCAATTAAGAAATGATTCTGACTGTGACCAACCCGTCGTCTCTACAAAACTTACAACTATGGCATGGAGGCCTTGGCCCTTCCAACCAACCAACAGGAATGTAAATCTGCTTTAAAGATTTTCTTGTAATTCTTTTTCTTGCTAGCTCTCACATGAGGAGGGAATTTTTTCTTCTTCCACCAGGGCCCAATCGCCTTTGAGGACGTGGCTGTGGATTTCTCCCTGGAGGAGTGGGTTCTCCTGAATCCGGATCAGAAAGCCTTGCACAAGCAGGTCATGGAGGAGATGAATGGGATTGTGGACTCTCTTGGTAAGGCTCCCTCACTGATGGGGATTTCTGTTTCAAAAGGCAGTATTAGCCTAAATCATCACAGTCACTGAGGGTCCGCAAGGCAGGGCTTGTGTTAGAAATATATGACAAAAGAGTAATAATAATAATAATAATAATAATAATATGACATTAGCACCAATTCAGACTCAAGTGGGAAGATTTCCATAACTTGAATCAAGTGGAAGCACACACACCCCTCTCTGTCTCTCTCTTATTCTCTCTCTGAGTGTTTGTGTGAGAGGCAAGGAGAGGGAGGAAGCAGATTGGCTGGAGAGAGGGGCCGCAGAATGATGAAAAAAAAGAACCAAACTTTGCCTATCTTCAGATAAGCAGAGGCGGTTAAACATCTTAGGATTGGCATGGTATTCAATCTTATTTTTCCCCCCAACCAGGCAGGCTAGCCTTTGCGTGTCTGAAGGCTCAGCTCTCTCTCTACGCTGCCTCTCCCAGCACACAAACAGCCCCCAGCCTCATTCATTCGCGTGACGGTGGTAACAGTGTCACTCATGGTAGTTTCACGTTCGTAGAAAACTTGTTTTCCAATTGAGTGTATCTTTTTGAAACACTGTATATTCAGCAGTTGATGGTAAAAGCATAAGAATTTCTGCAATACAGTAGAGTCTTGCTTATCCAACCTTCGCTCATCCAACGTTCTGTGTCATTCGACGCAGTCTGCCTCCCTCCGGGATCCACAGCTGTTTCTGTCGGCAGCAACACGCAGCGGGTCTTGTTAATGTGGGATTTGTGTATTGGTGGTGTTTAAATGCAATTTGTGTCTTGCCTGTATTGCATACTGATTGCATCATCCAGAGTGTAACATAGTCTGGAAAGAGTTAATTGCTGAGAAGCTGTGATGTCCTTGATATGTGGCTGGAACTGGGGAGTGTCCAGACACAAGTGTGTGCATTACTGATTACATCAGTTCTGTTCAGTTCAGAGTTCTGTCTGCCTAGAGCAGGGGTCCCCAAACTTTTTAAGCAGGGGGCCAGTTCACAATACTTCAGACCGTTGGAGGGCCGGACTATAGTTGGCCACCGAGCAATAATAATAATAATTATTATTATTATTAACAACAACAATAATAATAATAATAATAATAATAAAGAGGGTTGGAAGAGACCCCTTGGGCCATTGAGTCCAATCCCCTTCTGCCTTTGTGCACCGAAAGCACAAGCAAAGCACCCCTGACAGATGGTCACCCAGCTCCAATGTTAATTATTATTATTATTATTATTATTATTATTATTATTATTATTATTATTATTATTATTATTAATAATAATAAAGATGGTTGGAAGAAACCCCTTGGGCCATTTAGTCCAATCCCCTTCTGCCTTTGTGCACCAAAAGTACAAGCAAAGCACCCCTGACAGATGGCCACCCAGCCTCAATCTTAATAATAATAATAATAATAATAATAATAATAATAATAATAATAATAATAAGAGTTGTAAGAGAAGAAGAGACCCCTTGGGTCATTTAGTCCAACCCCCTTCTGCCCTTGTGCCGTGGGGGCCGGATAAATAGCTTCAATGGGCCGCATCTGGCCCCCGGGCCTTAGTTTGAGGACCCCTGGCCTAGAGTGAGAGTCCTGTGTCTATTGTCTGCAAGTCTGTTTGTCTTGACTATTGCTGAAGTCAGTAAAACTTTGTATATAGTTTTACCATCGTCTCTGATGTCTCTTCGTTCTGCGTTCCACTGATTCCATCCAACTTCTGCTGCGCCACAAATTACTCTGACAGGTCTCTCTGCGCGCCGATTGCCCACCCGGAGGAGCGAGACGCGGTCGGTGCAGACTATTCTCGTCAGGCACAGTGTCCAACATGCATCTCACCCCTTCCAGAATAAAAAACTATTTTTTCTGAAACAGAATGAAAAACTGTTTGTCTAGCCTGTATCATGTACTCTGACGCAGTGACAGCTCTCCATGTTTTCAAACACATTGTCAGTATTTTCTTGACTCAACAAGGGATACCAGGAAGTGAAGTGCAGCAGAAACTCTCCCTTTGAGCTATGTCCTCTTCTTCGATAATGCTCTTGTACTGCTCACATTTCTCTCCCACCAGGACCCCTGTGGGAACCCATAGTTTCTACATATAGAAAATCAAACAGCGTGTTGCTGCCCAGAAAAAAAACAACACGCCCAACAACAACACAAGTGCAGCCGAAATTTGTAAAATCATACAATAATTTGACGTTTAATAGGCTTTTCCTTAATCTCTCCTTATTATCCAACATTTTTGCTTATCCAACGTTCTGCCAGCCATTCCCCCAGAGAGAAGGAGACGGAATAAAAAACCGGGCTGGGCTGAGCAACAGGGAGCCTCTGGAACATATGCTACTCATCTGTCTCTAGGCAGTCAACCAGTGTCCATATGTACTGAACAAGGGGTGGGGATAGAACAATATGTATATCTTCTTTTCCTCCATGTCTGTGTTGTTTTAAGGATCACTTCAATTCATTTCTTATCCCATTTCCTTTGAGTCCTTATCACGCATGCAGAGGAATGATTCTGTTCTTCTTCTTCACAGTAGGTAACGGGGAGAAGAACCATTTATGCATCAAATGCTGGAAGCATTTGGAACACAACGGGGGCCTTCATCGACACCGGCAAGCCCACAGAGAAGATGGAGGTTCTGCCATAGAAAGGCCCGACAAATGCAATGTATGTGGGCAATGTTTTACTCAAAATGTGGCACTTGTGCTTCACAGGACAGTCAATGTTGGGAAAAGCCATTTTAAATGGAAAGTATCAGCAAAATGTGTGATGAAACATGAGAAATTTCACACAGGTCAAGAACTATACAGATGCCAGGAGTGTGAGAAGTGTTTTGCTTCCTGTTCAGCCTTGGTGAAACACAAAAGACTCCACACAGGTGAGAAGCCACACCAATGCCAGGAGTGTGGGAAATGTTTTGCTTCCAGTTCAAACTTGGCGAGCCACAAAAGAAGCCACACAGGAGAGAAGCCATACCAATGCCAGGAGTGTGGGAAATGTTTTGCTTCCAGTTCAAACTTGGTGACACACAAAAGAAGCCACACAGGAGAGAAGCCATACCAATGCCAGGAGTGTGGGAAATGTTTTGCTTCCAGTTCAGACTTGGTGACACACAAAAGAAGCCACACAGGAGAGAAGCCATACCAATGCCAGGAGTGTGGGAAATGTTTTGCTTCCAGTTCAAACTTGGTGAGCCACAAAAGAAACCACACAGGAGAGAAGCCATACCAATGCCAGGAGTGTGGGAAATGTTTTGTTTCCTGTTCAGCCTTGGTGACACACAAAAGAAGCCACACAGGAGAGAAGCCATACCAATGCCAGGAGTGTGGGAAATGTTTTACTCATAGTTCGTCCCTTGACCGGCACCAGAAAACACATACAGGCTAAAAAACAGCCATTGTGGGTAAATGTCTGATTTCAAACAGGACCCTTTGAGAAGTTCTGCGTCAGATTTAGTGGAGCCCAGTTCTTGTCATTTGAATCCCTAAGTTGGAGGTCCTGTTCTCTGGACCAGCAGAAAGCTGTGTGACAATCCTTCAGAGCAGTGGTTCTCAACCTGTGGGTCCACAGATGTTTCGGCCTTCAACTCCCATAAATCCTAACAACTGGTAAACTGGCTGGGATATCTGGGAGTTGTAGGCCAAAACACCCGGGGACCCACAGGTTGAGGACCACTGCTTCAGAGAGTTAAATATGATTGTCTTGTCACCTCGTCTGAAAAGAAATAAACCATATGTGATTCCATCAGTTGTTCCTCTGGGATTAGTTTCCAGCTCCATTTCCACCTTGGTTGCAAGTGTCCAGTTTGTGAATGTCGTGCCCTTGCAGAAACGTCCTCTGTCAGCTTGCGTGTTGTAAATAGCCGTTATGGGAGGGATCCAGAGTTGGCCCCTTCCCTTTAAGGCAGTGGTTCCCATTGGGCGCCTTCTCCTGGCCTCAGAGCGCATGGGGAGTGGGCCTCCCTTTCTTGGGGAAGGCGGGGCTGTAGGAGGGCGGTGGGAGCTTCCTCTTCGGGGCCCATGCCGTGTGTCCAGTTCTAACATTCCTCGCGGAGTCCCCCTTCCTGCTGGGCGCATGAGAGCTTCTTCGTAGCCGCACCAGGCAAGGGCTCCATGGAGGTAGAGGGCCAGGTGAGGGAAGAAGGCCGCTCTCGGTATCCGCGAGGGTCCTCCCCCCCCCCCCCCCACACCCGTGGGTACCGAAACCAAGTCCCATTCTCCACAGTACCTTGGTCAGAGAGGGGCCTTTGGTCTGAAATGATACGGGTGGCATGTGCTGCTGCCTGGGAGTGCACTGGGGTCTCCTCTCTTTCATTCTCTTCTCTTCCTTTGCTTTGCTTTTCCTTTCTCTTCTCATCAGTTGCCTGACTCCCTCCCTTCCCTTCCTTTCCTATCACTTTCCTTTCTGTTCTCTTGCCTTCTTTCTCTTGCCCTACTTTCCTTGCTTTTTCTTTCTCTTCTCTTCCCTTGCCTGCCTTCTAACCTCCCCTTCCTTTGCCTTTCTTTCTCTTGCCCTTCCTTTTTCTCTTCCCTTCATTTCCTTCTTTTCTCTTGTCCTTCCTTTTCCTTTTTTCTCCTCTTCCCTTCCTTTGCCTTCTTTTCTCTTGCCCTTCTTTCCTTGCTTTTTCTTTCTCTTCCCTTGCCTTCCCTTCCTTTGCCCATCATATGTTATGGACTGGAGTAGAGTACAATATATGTCTCATTTGATGTCTTATGAACTTGAATATATACTATAGTTGTTCTTCTTAATCTGTTTATCCTATTATGCTTATATTATTGATGTACTCTGATTGTTGTTTATGTGAGTTTAATATGTTGTGAGCCACTTTGGGTCCCGTGAGGGAGAAAAGCGGGATATAAATAAAGATTCATTATTATTATTATTATTATTATTATTATTATTATTATTATTATTATTATTATTCTTTTCTCTTGCCATTCTTTTCTTCTTTTCTTCAATTCCCTTCCATCCCTTCCTTCCTTTTTCTCTTCTCTTCCCATCCTTTCCACTACCGAGAAGGAAGGCCCTGTCTCTCGTCCCTGCCAATCATCCCTGCAAAGAGGGCGGGATTGAGAGCAGGGCCTCCCCACACGATCGTAGACTCCGAGATGGTTCATAAGGGGAGAGACGTTTGGACAGGTAAGCTGGGCCAGAACCGTTTAGGGCTGGATAAGCTAAAGCCATCACTTTGAATTGTGCTCGGTAGCAAAGTGGCAGCCAGTGGAGCTGGCACAACAGGGGGGTTGTGTGTGTCCTGTACGCAGCTCCGGCCCGTTGAACCAGTTGCAGCTTCTGAAGAGTCTTCAAAGGCAACCCCACATAGAGTGTGTTGCAGTAATCTATTCGGGATGTAACCAGAGTGTGGATTACTGTGGCCAAGTCAGAACTCTCAAGGTACGGGCACAACTGGCGCACAAGTTTTAATTGTGCAAAAGCTCCCCTGGCCACCAATGAAACCTGGGGCTCCAGGCTCGGTGGTGAGTCTCCCAAGCTGCGAAGCTGTGCCTTCAGGGGGAGTGAGACCCCGCCCAACACAGGCTGTGACCCTATGCCCTCTTCGGCCTTGCGACTGACCAGGAGGACCTCTCTTGTCTGGACTCAATTTCAATGTGTTCGCCCTCATCCACAGCAGCCAAGCACCGGTTCAGGACCTGAACAGCCTCCTTAGTATCAGGTGGGAAGGAGTGAGAATTGGACATCATCTGCGTACAGATGACATTGAACTCCAGAACTTCAGATGATCTCTCCCAACGGCTTCCTGTAGATGTTACACAGCGTGGGAGACAGTATTGAACCCTGCAGGGATTCTGGCAAGGGATTCTGCTTTTCCTGCCTGGCAGAAGGGGGTTGGACTAGATGGCCCTCGTGGTCTCTTCCAAATATACTATTCTGTGAATCTCTGATTTGGGTAAGAAGGCAAGGGCCTAGAGAAGTGCGGGTTCCTCTCTCTGGATGACCCCAAAAAGGGGCTGGAGAGCGACCTGCGGAGTTTGCTCTGGCTGGTGACGCTGCTTGGAGCAGAATGGGGCTGGACTCCACGACCCATGGGATCAATGGTTTCATTTTATTCATTTTATTTATTTACAGTATTTATATTCCGCCCTTCTTTATCACCCCAAAACACGGCAGAGTCCTGGTTACAGTTTCACAGCCTCTGGCCTTGTAAAGGAGCTCATCTCTGAATAAACACCCCTGAGTTCTGACTTTCATCCAAAGTCCTTGGAGGTTTTATTCTTGATTTATTCACTACTTATTACTACTTACAGGTCTTCTCTTAATATACACAGATACTCACAAACACAATAAGAACGAGTAAGAGCTGTTGGAGAGTGGCCTAGGCTGCCTGGGAGCATGGTGGAGTGTCCTTCTCTGGAGGCTTTTCTGCAGAGGCTATCTATTGGGAGTGCTTGGATTGTGCCTTCCTGCATGGCAGGGTGGCCCTTGGGGGTCTCTTCCGGCTCTAGGCCCCCAAGTTAGAAGGTCTCCCCATGCCTGCCCTGGGATCACCTTCTCTGTTTCCTTAACCCTTTAGACTACTGTGCTGTGAACACATGTCTATTGAGAACTGTATCATTGCACACGGGAGGTATGTGTCATGCATTCCTGTCTGTTACATTTCTTTCTACCTGACAGTCGGGGGGTCCTATTAATCCCCCACCCCAAATTCCGTGGCCTACTCCTTCCTCCCTGCCGAGGGAGAAGCCCTTCCTTCTTTCCTCCAAGCTGAACATACCCAGCTCTCTCAGCTTCTCTACATCCCATGTGGGACCGAGACCTGGAGACAGGGTCATTCCAGGTGAGTCTGACCAAAGCAGAAGAAAGGAGGCCGTGACTTCTTTGGATATAGACAGAATCCTCCTATTGGGACAGCCTAGAATCACATTGGCATTTATCTAATCTAAATCTATATCTATATCTATATATATAATAAAAGTGAATGTTTGTATGTGAGTATGTATCAGTGTTTTGATTGGCCAGGCAGAATATGTGCTCACGTTTTGATTGGCCTGGCGGAATATGGGCCAGCTTTCTGATTGGCCTCCACTTTCACAGGCCACTGGGACCGCTGAGGCAAAAACTACTACCAACTGGCTTTGTTCAGCCTACTTATCTCCTCAGAATGACGCTAGCTTTGGTACAGTTAACAGCCTTCGGCCTACACTTTGGTAATCAAAAACACCACTGTCACCACCAGGAAGGCTGGACCTGGACCAAACTTGACACACATAACCCCTAGGACCCATGAACCCACTGACAACGGATCTGGACCGAATAGACCCAACATGGCCAACTGTGCATACTGATAATAAAAAACTTTGGGTGCTAGGAATTACAGTTCACTCACACATTCACTGCATTCTGAATCCAACTAATAATGGAAAATAATTATGTTTTAATGCTTCTGTTATCGACCGCAATTCAGCATGGATCAACCCCGTGAAGGAGATCCGATCCGTCTCCCAGATGAGGGAACAAACCTTGGCGAGCCGACCGAAAAGTAGAAAATAACCCGGAATATAATTTACCTGAGACCAAAAGGAAAAAGGCTCTGCCAAGTTGAAGGAAAAACCGTCAAAGTGTTTATTAAAGCGATTCAGCTGAAAAGGACATCAAGCCGCGATAGTTCGACATGCGAGATGTAACAATACAGTTAAAATAAAGCCATTTTATACATTTCTAAGTTTGAAGTCTGCTTGAATTTCCCGCCCCGTCCCTCCGCCCATCTGGCTGCTGATAGGTCGAGGGCGCCGCACTAGGCGGGAGTTTGGTTTCCCGCCCTGCGCCTTGGCCAATGAGGAACAACCTTCGCCTCTGTCAGGGCCAATCAGGTTGGGGAAGGCGGGAGTCAGCTAGACAATGGGTTTTGGTGAATGAATCATTGTTATCTTTATGCAAAGCGATTACCTGAGGCTAGCGCCTTCTAAGATAAGATAATCTAGGATTATGGTTGCTTTGAATAGGGCCATCTGGAATGTCCGGAGTTCTTTACGCACGTACACAGTTCATGAATACCTGAGGTGTGACGGAGATGACAGCAAATATTGACACTATGGGATTATGGTGGCAGGACCAGCAGGAAGCTTTCCTAGGGCTCCCCAGGGGTCCAGGATGGGATTGTGATGGGATTGGGATCAACGTTACCATATGAGATTTTATCACCCCGGGGACTGCTCCGATCTGGGGTGGGCCAATCTCTCGCTATGGGCCATGCAGATGCAACATAGATTAAATCTTATGGTGACAGTTTATCCTCTTTTGTGTGTGAAGCCCAGAATATAAGGTGAAGGGAAGGCGGGAATCTTTGGGGTTAACTGGAGTTCAGGCTATGTCTTCATTGATTAAAACATACAAGGGAATGATATCTAAAATAGTAATTAAAAATAATATCTAAGATATGCCATACATTCACCGAGGGGAAGTTCATGTAAAGTATTTGGGGAATTCAGTGTGTGTACCAGCAAATTCATAATATAGTCAAAGTTCATGCACAGAGTACATAGGCAATAGAGGAAATTCATGGACATGTGGGTCATAGTTCATGAAGAGTTCATAAGCAGCTCAAGCATTTGGAGGTTCATAAAAATAATAAAGTGAAGGAATTCCTGTTGACTTCTGTTCTTGGGAGGCCGGCGTTTCATAGAACCGTAGGCAAGTATATGAATGAGAAGTCCGGTCATTCATAAAAATGAAGATGAATGAATGAACGGCGGAAGTCCGTCCGGGAGTCCTTGCCATCAGGGGGATCGCAGCTGGTCCTTGAAGAAACTACATCTCTCTCTCTCTCTCTCTCTCTCTCTCTCTCTCTCCCAGGGAATGGCAGTCCACCACCAGTAGCCCTGGGAGAAACTTGTGTCCCCGCAAAGGAGCCGAGAAACGGCCGCGGCTGCAAAAAGAGCAATCGAAACCGGCTTTTTGACAGTCAGCTGATTCGGAGCTTCAAAATGGACCGATTCTGGCGCTGTTGGTTGTCCCGGAACCAGGAGCCTCAAAAAGTGTTAGGTATAAAAGATAGGCATGCTTGGGATAGTTTTGATGAAGTTATGGGTCAATTTGTTCCGTTCGCCATGTTATTCAATGGCAGAGAGAGCGCGGCGGGGTTAATGGAGGGAAGGAGAGAGGATTTCATGCGGCTTCATGACCTTGCAAGCCTTTTTGTGTCCATTGCAGAAAGGCGGGGGGAAAATATCAGAATTAAATAAACAAACAAATAAATGTCTCAATCGTATGTATGGTTGGAATGACCTTCTGTCGGGAGGGCTTGAATGGTCTCTTCCTTTGTGGCAGACGGGGCTGGACTGGATGACCTTCAGAGACCCCTTTCAAATCTCCCAATCATATTTATGACTGGATGGCCATCTGTCAGGAGGGCTTGGATGGTGTCTGCCTCCATGGCAGAAGGGGGTTCGACTAGATGGCCTTTGGGCGCCCCTTCTAACTCTAGGATTGTATGGAAGCCTTTAAACCAGGCACAGGCCAACTTGGGCCCTCCAGGTGCTTTGGACTCCAACTCCCACAATTCCAGAGAGCCTACCCCATGATGCGCTTTATGTCCTGGTGCCGTTTGCAGGATGATGGACCATGGGTGATGGGATATGTAGTACTTTCAATCGCTACGATTCCCACAGACCACTGCGATGCCCACCAGTGACGGAACTGGACCAAACTTGGCACACAGATGGGACATGCAGTATCTTCACTCGCTTCTTGAGACCACAGCAACTGCTACATATGACAGAACTGAACCAAATCTGGTATATATATCCTAAATGACACACTTTATATGTTGCAGCAGTTTGGGGGAGGATGGACCAAGGACGATGGGATTTGCAGTACCTTCATCCAATTCACCTCCCACAGGCCACTGTGATTCCCATGAATGACAAAACTGTACCAAACTTGATACACAGGTGCAATGTGGCCCCCTTTACGTCCTGATCCGATTTGGTGCAGGATGGACCATGGATGATGGGATTTGCAGTACCCTCACCCGATTCACCTCCCACGGACCACTGTGATACCCATGAAAAACGAAACTGTACCATACTTGACACACAGGTGCAATGTGACACAATTTATGTCCTGGTGTGGTTTGCAGAAGAATGCACCAAGGATGATGGGATTTCCAGTACCTTCATCCAATTCACCTCCCACAGACCACTGTGATGCCCATGAATGATGAAACTGTACCAAACTTGACATATAGGTGCAATGTGGCCCACTTTACGTCCTCCTATCATTTGAGGGAACAACAGACCATGGATGATGGGATTGAAAGTACCTTCACTCACTTCCACAGACCACTGCGACCCCCACCAATGTCTGATCAAGACCAAACTTGACACATCAAGTCCCCATGACCTGCTTTACATCCTGGAGCTGTTTGGAGGGGGATCGACCATGGACTTGCATATGGGAGTTGTAGTTCACCCATACCAACTAAAGCCAACTGACACTGGATCAAGACTAAACTTGGAACAAAGCCAAACAATTCAGTTCTCAAATAACCCGGGCACCGCCGGGTCCCCAAGCTAGTCCATAATAAAAGAGAAAACCTGTATGTGTGTATGTGGCACAGATGTCTGCCCACACAGACAGCCTCCGGCCTCCACAAACAGGCTATAGTCCCTACAGTTAAGAATCTAGCAAGTCACTATTTCCCACTGACATTGCGGTTACAGCGAGGGCCATGAACATACAGCCCAGCCCCTGCCAACGTCCTTCCCAAACACTACGGCCCACCACCCAAGGAATGCTTTCGTTTGGGGACCATTTCATCCTAGATTTTGCTTATTCTTCCACCACAGGCAGGCATCCCAGGGTTCTCCATTGCTGTGGCATTTGCATGGCCCCGCCCACTGCCCTTTCCTTTCCAATCTCTCTGCATAACAAACAGAGCACAACTGAGCTGCAACTAAACTTACTGGAGGAGTTTAGGGATTGACTCCACATGGTGGAAGTTGTAGTTCACCCTGCATCAAGTCAGAGCCCTGTCACTCCTACTGGGAAATATAGAGGAGTTGTAGTTCACCTACACCCAGAACCCTATGAACCCAAACAAGGATGGCTCTCGGCCAAACTTGCCATGCAGACACGATAGGCCCAGATTTGAGTACTGGTGGGCTTGGAGGGAACCTGGACTGGAAGTTGAGGAGTAGTAGGTATTGGGATTTATAGTTCACCTGCAATGAATGAGCATCACACTTGGCACACAGAGGCCCCATAACCAATACAACATATTGCACAAGTTTGGGAAAAAGGGAGTTATAGTTCACCTGCAGCCAGATAAACACTGACCCCCACCGACAATGCACTAGGACCACACTTTACACAGAGAAGCCTCGTGACCTACTGAACATACTGCAGGTATTTGTGGGAAGGGGCTTTGATTTTGGGAGTTGTCGTTCACCTCCATCCAAAGACCACTGAACCTTGGCAAACACAGACTGAATATTGCCTGCTGTGGATACTGATAGATATTTCGGGGCAATTGCCCCGGGAATCTGGAACTTGCAGTAGTTCACCCCCATCCAGAGAGTACTGCACCACACCTGGGACACACGCCCAAAATGGCCAACTTATAATACTGGCAGGGTTTGGGGAAGATTCAGCCACGATTCTGGGAATTGTAGTTCCACTCCAAACAGAATACATAACACTAAAAGACAAATTATACCATCCTCAAATGACCCAGGCATCGCCGGGTCCCCAAGTTAGTCTATAATAAAAGTGAAAACCTGTATGTGTGTATGTGGCACAGGTGTCTGCTCAGACAGACAGCCTCCGGCCTCCACATACAGGCTCTAGTTCCCAGTGCTGAGGAGCCACCAAGTCACTCCATCAACTGACATTGCAGGTTACAGTGAGCACCATGAACATGTACCCTCAACCCCTGCCAATGTCCTCCCCAAACACTACAGCCCAACACCCAAGGAATGCTTTCGTTTGGGGACCATTTCATCCCAGATTTTGCATTGTCCTCCACCACAGGCAGGTATCCCGGGCTTCTCCAATGGTGTGGAATTTGCATGGCTCCGTCTACTGCCCGTCCCTTTCAAATCTGTCTGCATAACAAACACAGCAGAACTGAGCAACAACTACACTTATTGGAGGAGTTTGGGGAATTGACTCCACATGGTGGAAGTTGTAGTTCACCCTGCATCAAGTCAGAGCCCTGTGACTCCTGGGGAATTTAGAGAAGTTGTAGTTCACCTACACCCAGAACACTATGAACCCAAACAAGGATGGGTCTGGGCCAAACTTGCCATGCATACCTGATACGCCCAGATTTGAATACTGCTGGGTTTTTAGGGGAATTGGCCTGGGCATTTGGGAATAGTAGTTACTGGGATTTATAGTTCACCCGCAATGAATGAGCGCTCCGAACCCCTCCGATGATGGACCAGGACCAAACATGGCACACAGAGCCCCCATAACCACAAAACATATTGGACAAGTTTGAGCAAAAGTAAGTTATAGTTCACCTGTATCCAGAGAAACAGTGACCCCCACCGACAATGGACTGGGACCAAACTTTGCACAGAGAAGCCTCATGACCAACTGAACATACTGCAGGGGTTTGTGGGAGTGGGCCTTGATTTTGGGAGTTGTAGTTCACCTGCATCCAAAGAGCACTGACCCAGCCAATGACGGATCTGGACCAAACTTGGCACACAGACTTAACATTGCCTGCTGTAGATACTGACAGATGTTTCGGGACACTTGCCCCAGAAATCTGAGAGTTGTAGTAGTTCACTCCCATCCAGAGAGCACTGCAGCCAGGCGATGAACAGCCAACAACAGATCTGGACCACACTTGGGACACAGACCCAAAATGGCCAACTTTGAATACTGGCAGGGTTTGGGGAACATTGACCCACGATTCTGGGAATTGTAATTCACCCACTCCAAACTGAGAATACCTAACATTCAAAGACAAATAATGCCTTCTTCAAATAACCCGGGAATCGCTGGGTCCCCAAGCTAGTAATTAATAATAATAATATGGTTTATAGCTGCCACATCACAATCTGTTTTTTAAAATAATCTATATTCAAAGACAAGAAAAACAAAAACATGTTTATACAAATTACTAATATTGTTTATTATTTTTTTTAAAAAAATTCGTACATCCTTCGTTTTACAGCAGCCACATAATATTCACTACAATCTACATTACATTGACATTTGGCATCTACTATTATTTTTACCCTCGCCACCGTGTTCCCTCCCCCAAGTCACTTTTTTTATTTATCATGTGTCCAAAATTCCATTTCATTCCCTCTTGTGGAGGTAATTTTCCCTCTTTCTTTGTGAATCCTCTTCCAATACATTTTCTCCAGACATCATCACAACCACTTTGTTTCCAGATCCATGCTAAGACTTCTTTCTATTTGAATGTTCATTGTGTCTTCTATCTCTCTTAATACTTTTCCCTAGAAATTATTTACATATTGACACTGCTACCACCTGTGTATGTATGTTCCCAATTCTTGGCATCCTCTCCAGCAATTTTTTCAGTATTTTTCATTCATATTTTCTATTCTTATGGCTGTTAGGTACCATTTCCATATCAACTAATAGATTTCTTTAACTCGAATTGATGGATTTTTCAAATGTCTATGTCCCCATAATTGTGACCACTCCTTTTCATTGATTTTCATTCTTAGATCTTCTTCCCAAATCTCCTTGAGAGTGTTATTCTTTACTTTTCCTTCGTTAATTTCGATTAATATTTTACACATTTTACTGGTTATTCCTTTCAAATTTTTATGTTCCTAATCTTTTCTTTTTTCATTCCAACCTTTAGCCAATCCCCTATTTTATTTAAGTTTTTTCCCTTATTTTTTATCCATCATATATTTTTATGTTTTGGAAATTTCTTTTCAATAATAATTGGGGTTATTATTGAAACATCTGTTATTAACTTTCTCCTGTATTCGTTCCATATTTCTAATGCATTACTCAACATCGGGTTCCCAATTGCCCTGATTTCTTTTCTCATAAACTCTTTGAAAAAAATATTCCAAATTTCTTCCTCCGCTTTTCCTGAATCCATTATTAACCATTCTACATCCTCCTTTTTATCAGTCCTTCTATAATCAGTCTGTCTTTGCTAATACTCCTTTTTGAGATCTGTACCATAACTGTTTGTTTAATCTATTTCTTTGACTGCCATTACAGTATTTATCATCAGTCTGCCTTGAGTCCCCTTCGGGGTGGAGAAAGGCGGGGTAGAAATGTCGCAAATAAGTAATGTATTCAGCTCTTCTTCAGTAATCTGAAATGGCAGCACTCTAAATAGGAAGTTTATCCTCAGAAGTATTTTCATTTTTACTATTGCTATCTTTCCAAACCAGGATAAATGTCTATTTTCATATTCTATTAATATTTTTGAACTACTTTCCTCAATGCTACTACATTTACCTCATCTGTTTCTTTTAAGTCTTTTGTTATAATTACTCCCAGGTATTTCAAGTTGTTCTTGATTCTAATTCCCATATTGGTATGTTCTATAAAGTCTTTTTCTTCTTACCTTGTATAATTAAATAACATCATTTCTGATTTGTTCCAATTTACTTGTTAACCCGTTGTTTTCCCAAATATCTCTCAATGATCGTTTATCCTATCCATTTTACCTACCATATTTTTAATAAATAACAGTGTTTCGTCAGCAAATAAGCTCACCTTCTGCTTTTCCTTTAATCCTACCTCTTCTAAATTTCTGATGGCGTTTGCAAATACAGTAGAGTCTCACTTATCCAAGCCTCGCTTATCCAAGCTTCTGGATTATCCAAGCCATTTTTGTAGTTAATGTTTTCAATATATTGTGATATTTTGGTGCTAAATTCATAAATACAGTAATTACAGCATAACATTACTGCGTATTGAACTACTTTTTCTGTCAAATTTGTTGTATAACATGATGTTTTGGTGCTTAACCTAATTTGATGTTTAATAGGCTTTTCCTTAATCCCTCCTTATTATCCAAGATATTCACTTATCCAAGCTTCTGCCAGCCCGTTTAGCTTGGATAAGTGAGACTCTACTGTAATTCTATTGCCATACAGGGCCGGCCCTAGGTAATTTTCAAGAGTAAGCGAACAGAATTTTGCCCCCCCCCCCCAAGCAATCACTGAAAAATAAAAATGTTGGATAAGCGAAAATGTTGGATAATAAGGAGGGATTAAGGAAAAGCCTTTTAAACATCAAATTACATTATGATTTTACAAATTAAGCAACAAAACATCATCAAATTAAGCAACAAAACATCAACAAATCAAAAGAAAAAAGCAGTTCAATACTTGGTAATGTTATGTAGGAATTACTATATTTACGAATTTAGCACCAAACATAGAACTGGGATATAGGGAAGTGTGGACTCAGATAACCCAGTTCAAAGCAGATATTGTGGGTTATCCTGCCTTGATATTCTGGGTTATATGGCTGTGTGGAAGAGCCCTGAGGGTCCTTCCACACAGCCATATAACCCAGAAAATCAAGGCAGATAATCCACCTTATCTGCTTTGGAGTGAATTATATCTAAATTGTAAGAGACCTACTATTTGCATGACCTGGAAGAGGCCAGGCGAGGCAGCCAGGGAAGGCAAGCAGGAGAGCAGTGCCTGATTCGCCTTGTGGTTGGACCGCCCCCGTCACCATAGCAAATAGAATTGGCGAAAGAAGGCACCCAGGTCTTGTTCCCCTTGTGACTGTAATTTCCTTTGTCACCCCGTCATTAATGGCTACTACTGCTGAATTGTTTGAATAATATTGTTCTAGTAATCCTTTTATTCCACTTCCCATTCCAAATTTATTCATAATCTCCCTTAATGTCTACCATCCCACACAATCAAAAATTTAAATATATCTAATGCTAGTATCCCCGCTTTTAACTTCCTCTCTCGAGACACATATTTTGTTTAATACTCTCCCTATCAAATGTGACACTTGTCTTCCTTTTACAAACCCAAATTGATCTTTTTATATATATTTGTATACATTTATTCATTCTATTGACTATTACAGCTAATAATATCTTTGCATTCTGATTACCTAATGATATGGGCCGATGTCTGTTAAATCTTTATCAGGTTTTCATATTACAGTAGAGTCTCACTTATCCAACACTCGCTTATCCAACGTTCTGGATTATCCAACGCATTTTTGTAGTCAATGTTTTCAATACATCGTGATATTTTGGTGCTAAATTCGTAAATACAGTAATTACTACATAGCATTAATGTGTGATGAACTATTTTTTCTGTCAAATTTGTTGTATAACATGATGTTTTGGTGCTTAATTTGTAAAATCATAACCTAATTTGATGTTTAATAGGCTTTTCCTTAATCCCTCCTTATTATCCAACATATTCGCTTATCCAACGTTCTGCCGGCCCGTTTATGTTGGATAAGTGAGACTCTACTGTAATATTATTAATGACTTCCTCCATGACTCAGGTATTTTCTCTCTTTACACTATTTCAATATACAATTCTAACAATTTTGGAGTCAATATTTCTCTAAAACCTTTATAATATTCTGTTCCCAATCTGTCCAGATCTGAAGCTTTCTCAGCTTTTAAACTCTTAATGACTTCCTCTATTTCTGTACTCTTAATAGATTGTTCCAATAATTCTTTTAACAATATTACAATATTGGCATTTTTTTAAAAGGACTATTTCACAGAATCATAGAATCCTAGAGTTGGAAGCGACCTCATGGGCCATCCAGTCCAACCCCCCGCTAAGAAGCAGGAAATCACATTCAAAGCACTCCTGACAGATGGCCACCCAGCCTCTGCTTAAAAGCCTCCAAAGAAGGAGCCTCCACCACATTTAATAAACATAAAAGACTCAACAACACAGACCTACACAATAACAACAAAACTAACAGAAAAATGAAACTAAAAAACTCTCACTGCATGCTGATATATATGTCTATTTACTCACTTTAAATGCTGTTCTGTATTTACTCTTCCATTTTTAATTATATTGAACTAATTCCTAAAACCCACAATAAACAAATATCCCCTCATTATTATAACTAGTAAATTAGTAGTTCCCAATCTTGCTTGTAGTTAAACAAATATTTCCCTTCATCAACTTAGTTAAATTGTCTTAGTTAAATTTAAGAATCTTCATCAGCTGATGTCATCAATCTTTGTCTTCCATCCTCTGCAATTAGGGAGAGATGCTGTGTATCCTAAAGGACATTTCGTCAATGGTAATAGTAAGGACTGAACAGTCTCAATTACTACAGGGGGTTTACTCTAAGGAGGTATTATTATTATTATTATTATTATTATTATTATTATTATTATTATTATTATTATTATTATGTTTATATATACCCCACTTTATCTCTCCCGAAGGAAACCCAAAGGAGCTTACAATTAAAAGCATAATTTACAAATAAACAAATATTTCCCAAGGTCACAGTCCAATAGTCAGATGTCAGGAATGCAGTCACCACAGTTCATAAAATAACAACCAAGAATGCAAGAGTACAAACCAAAGTCAGAATTCCAAAGTCAAGCCAGAGAGGCAGGGATGCAAACTGAAGCCCAAGTCCATAAATCAAGCCAAGCACTCAGTCCAGAATTTAAAGTCAACCATTTAGGGTACAACAGAGTCCAGAACAGGATTATAGGAACAAGGCCAGAGTCCAGAATTCTCTCTGAGAGGCAGCAGAGCCAAGATCCAGGGCAAGAATATGAATCTATGTTGTTATCTGCTACAAAAGAGCTATTCTTTTCCAGAACCCTCTTCTCATGAAATCTCAGCTGGTGCTCATTTCAGAAAGCCTTCACAGATCATCCCAGAATCCTGCAATGCTTTTCTCGAGGAGGAAAAGGTCAGGTAAACCCCTTCCAAGCTGGCTGCAATACTGAGAAAAGACCTGCCCCCAGAATCAATTTCCTGAATTTCCAGAATGCGATTTCCTGCTTCTTAGCAGGGGGTTGGACTGGATGGCCCATGAGGTCTCTTCCAACTCTACTATTCTATGATTCTATGAGTCAGTAAAGCCAGACCACATAAACTACTGTACACGATAGATACAGACCTAGGTGGCGGCTTTCATTTTTCTGTCCATTGTCTCATTTTTTTCTGCCTGGGACCCTTGAGTGGGGAAATTTTTTTAGTAGAACTAGGAAACATGCAGGCAGGAGTCATCTAGCTGTGTGTGAGTTCTTTCATGTGTAATGCATGCTGAACCTTGTGTGCAGCTCTTTCCAGAGTCCATGCATTTATGTGGCTTCTCTCCTGTGTGGGTCCTTTCATGGATATGCAGACTTGCATTGTGACTCTTCTGTGTGGGTCCTTTGATGGGAACGTAGATGTGCACTCTGACTGAAGCTCTTTCCACATTCCATGCACTTATGTGGCTTCTCTCCTGTGTGGGTCCTTTTATGGCGACGCAGATTCGTACTCTCACTGAAGCTCTTTCCACATTCCATGCACTTATGTGGCTTCTCCCCTGTATGGCTCCTTTGATGAATGTGCAGACTCGCATTGTGACTGAAGCTCTTTCCACATTCCATGCACTTATGTGGCTTCTCTCCTGTGTGGGTCCTTTTATGGCTACGCAGATTCGCAGTCTCACTGAAGCTCTTTCCACATTCCATGCATTTATGTGGCTTCTCCCCTGTGTGGATCCTTTGATGGGCATGCAGACTTGAACTGTGGCTGAAGCACTTTCCACATTCCAAGCAGTTATGTGGCTTCTCCCCTGTGTGGGTCCTTTGATGGGAACGCAGATTTCCACTCTGACTGAAGCTCTTTCCACATTCCATGCATTTATGTGGTTTCTCCTCTGTGTGGGTCCTTTGATGGATATGCAGTTGTCCACTCCAACTGAAACTCTTTCCACATTCCATGCATTTATGTGGCTTCTCTCCTGTGTGGGTCCTTTGATGGATATGCAGTTGTCCACTCCAACTGAAGCTCTTTCCACATTCCACACAATTATATGGCTTCTCTCCTGTGTGGGTCCTTTTATGGAGACGCAGATTCGCAATCTCACTAAAGCTCTTTCCACATTCCATGCAGTTATGTGGCTTTTCTCCTGTGTGGATCCTTTGATGGGAACGCAGATGTCCACTCTCACTGAAGCTCTTCCCGCATTTCATGCATTTATGTGGCTTCTCCCCTTTGTGGCTCCTTTGATGGGAACGTAGATGTCCACTCTGACTGAAGCTCTTTCCACATTCCATGCATTTATGTGGCTTCTCTCCTGTATGGATCCTTTGATGGATACGAAAACTTGTACTGTGACTGAAACTCTTTCCACATTCCATGCACTTATGTGGCTTCTCTCCTGTGTGGGTCCTTTGATGGGACTGCAGATGTCCACTCTGACTGAAACTTTTTCCACATTCCATGCATTTATGTGGCTTCTCCCCTGTGTGCATCCTTTGATGTGAGCGCAGCGTTCCACTCTCACGGAAGCTCTTTCCACATTCCAAGCATTTATGTGGCTTCTCCCCTGTGTGGGACCTTTGATGGGTACGCAGATGTCCACTCTGACTGAAGATCTTCCCACATTCCATGCATTTATGTGGCTTCTCCCCTGTGTGGGTCATTTGATGGATACGCAAGCTTCCACTCTGACTGAAGCTCTTTCCACATTCTATGCATTTATGTGGCTTCTCCCCTGTGTGGATCCTTTGATGGGAATGCAGACTGGCACTGAGACTGAAGCTCTTTCCACATGCCATACATTTATGTGGCTTCTCCCCTGTGTGGGTTTTTTGATGATTATGTAGATGTACACTCTGACTGAAGCTCTTCCCACATTCCATGCATTTATGTGGCTTCTCCCCTGTGTGGATCTTTTGATGTGTACGCAGATGTCCACTAAGAATGAAGCTCTTTTCACACTTCGTGCATTTATGTGGTTTCTCCCCTGTGTGTGATTTTGACAAGGAATGGAGATTTTCCATTTTTTTACGTTTATGATTAAAATATTATGCCAGAAGTTGACAGATATGTACTACTGAACCAGACAAGTTTTCCTCTTCTGAGTCTTTGTATTGATTGCTGTAGTCTTCTTTCCTCTTTACCAAGCCCCTCTTCTTACAGCACAATCCTCCCTTTCCTCCTTGAATACACAGGTATGTAGCTTGAAATATAATTCCTGCAACTTATTTCTTGTTCTTGTCAGTGCTGTGTACGTTCATTTCAGTCCTAAAAAAGGTCTGTGTTCTTCACAAGGTTCATCCAGAGGTTACCTGCCAGAGAAATGAGAGGAAAATCTCATCAGGAGTGGAGCAAAGAAAGATTTCACTGGATATGAAAAACAATAGCCTAGTGCTGTAGCAAATGCAGGGAAAGAAGGGAGAGAGACTGGCCCAACTCAGAGAGCCAATTGCCAAACAAAGAGAAATCCCTGCTCAGATACAAAGGGGATTGTGGCCCAGGATTCTGTGAATGAGATTTCTTGCACTGCAATGTGTTGAGAGTGGAATTCAACCTTTGTAAAGGAAGACCTCTAACAATATGGTCAGCTTTGCCAAGGTTGCAAAGCAATTCCTGTCTGGATCTAAAAACAAGCTCTAGAAACAAAGTAAAGCATTTTCCTGATCTTCTCTATCCCTGCAGCATGATCCCTGCCCCATATTTCTAAAGCAAGGCACCTGGAGACACTGAGAGAACATTAGGCTGCGAAGTTCCTTGACATATTGTATTATTACAAGACCTATACTACGAAGGTATGTGACCTCAGGCAGAACAAATGCATAGAGAAAAACAAAGGAAAATGCAAACTTCTACACTGAGACCACAAAAACAGAGATAAGGATGCAGAAGCACAGGGTAGAAGGTACTCAGTCTAGCTTTTGGACTGGATGGTCTTTGGGGACTTCCAGGGAAATAATACTGTTAAGTTTAAGTTGGTTAAAAAAACCCTAAAAATCAGTGGACGTGCAAATATTTATTGAACTTTATTTATTTATTTACAACATTTCTACCCCACCCTTCTCACCCGAGGGGATTCAGGGCGGCTTACAACTGGCAAAATTCAATACCTAACAGATCAATAAAAACAGCAACACATTTAAAACCATTAACAATAATCCATAAAATACATTAGTCAAGCTAAAAACATATTACTTAAAACCATTCTTCCAAGGAACCACTGCACAAAAACCTAAGTTCAGATCTTAGGGATCTAGCTGGCTCATATGAGGAGATACATTCGGATAAGTAAATTGGGCCAGAACCGTTTAGGGCTTTATAGGTCAAGACCACCACTTTGAATTGGGCTCGGTAGCATATCGGCAGCCAATGGAGCAGCTTAGCAGGCTTGTGGTACTCTCCCTGTATGCCGCTGCAGTTATTAATCTGGCTGCTGCCCTTTGTACTAATTAGAGCTTCCAGGCTGTCTTCAAAGGCAGTCCCACGTAGAGTGCATTGCAGTAATCCAAACGGGATGTAACCAGAGCGTGGACCACCGTGGCCAAGTCAGACCTCCCAAGGAACGTGCACAGCTGGCACACAAGTCTGAGTTGTGCGAAGGCTCCCCTGGCCACCACCGAGACCTGGGGTTCCAGGAACAGCGATGAGTCCAGGAGAAGAACCCCCAGACTGCGAATCTGAGTCTTCAGGGGGAGTGCAACCCCATCCAACACAGGCTGTAACCCTATGCCCTGTTTGGCCTTATGACTGACCAGGAGGACCTCTGTCTTGTCTGGATTCAATTTCAATTTGTTCGCCCTCATCCAGTCGGACACAGCGGCCAGACACCGGTTCAGGACCTGGACCGCCTCCTTAGTGACAGGTGGGAAGGAGTGAGAGAGCTGGACATCATCTGCGTACAGATGACACCGTACCTCAAAACTCTGGATGATCTCTCCCAGTGGCTTCATGTATATGTTGAACAACATGGGGACAGTACTGAACCCTGCGGGACCCCACAAGTCAATGGTTGTGGGGTCGAGCAGGCGTCCGCCAATGACACCATCTGGGAACGCCCCTCCAAGAAGGACCGGAGCCAATGCAAAACAGTACCTCCGAGACCCATCCTGGCAAGGTGCCCCAGAAGGATACCGTGATCGACGGTATCAAAGGCCGCTGAGAGGTCTAGCAGAACCAGCAGGGACACACTCCCCCTGTCCAGTTCCCGGCGTAGATCATCGACTAAGGCGACCAAGGCTGTCTCGGTACCATGCCCCGGCCTGAAGCCAGACTGCGCCGGATCTAGATAATCAGTGTCATTCAAGAATGCCTGGAGTTGTGCAGCCACCACATGTTCCATGACCTTGCCCAAATAGGGGAGACTGGAAATAGCCCAATAGCTCTCCTATAGAGTGGGATCCAGTGATGGCTTCTTTAACAGCGGCTTGATCACAACCAATTTGAGGCTCGCTGGAAAAATGCCTTCCCGAAGGGAGGCATTCACCACCACCTTCACCCGCTCAGCCAATCCCCCTCTGGCTTCTCTCACCAGCCAGGATGGGCAGGGGTCTAGGATGCATGTGGTAGCCCTCGCCTCTCCAAGCACCTTGTCCACATCCTCAGGCTGAATCAATTGAAACAAATCCATTAAAATAGGACAAGCAGGTGCTCGTGCTACATCCTCGGAGACTGCCGTTAATATGGTGTCAAAGCTAGAGCAGATCAAAGTGACTTTGTCCGCAAAGAACCGAGCAAATGCTTCACAGTGGGCTGCCAAGTTGTCAGGGATCTCGTCTTGATGGACGGGATATAACAAACCTCTGACAACTGGGAACAGCTCCGCCGGATGGTTCTTTGCGGATGCAATATTAGTTGCAAAGAATTCTTTGCAGCATCAATTGCCACGGCATATGCCCTAGAATCATAGAATCATAGAATAGTAGAGTTGGAAGAGACCTCATGGGCCATCCAGTCCAACCCTCTGCCAAGAAGCAGGAAATCGCGTTCAAAGCACCCCCGACAGAAGGCCATCCAGCCTCTGCTTAAAAGCCTCCAAAGAAGGAGCCTCCACCACTGTCCGGGGGAGAGAGTTCCACTGCCGAACAGCCCTTCTCACAGGGAGGAAGTTCTTCCTGATGTTCAGGTGGAATCTCCCTAAGATAGGAACATAGCAGTGTTCAGTTTGACTTGCTCGGCTCCGAGCGCCACACGCACTCTAGCCCCCTCTTCTTTCACTTCATCGTTGCCAGCTCCTCGGTGAACCAAGGAGATGGTTTAGCTCAGGTACTCAAAAGGGGACGTTCTGGAGCAATCGTGTCTATTGCCCTGGCCACCTCCTCATTCCAGAGAGAGACCAGAGCATTGACAGAATCACGAGCCGAGGTGTCGGGAAACTCCCCAAGAGCCATCAGGAATCCATCTGGATCAATAAGCCTCCTGAGGCAGACCATTTTAGTAGGTCCTCCACCCCTGCGGAGGTGCAGTAAGTCTAAACCTGATCAGGTGATGGTCGGTCCATGGCAACGGAGCGATGGTAAGCTCCTCCACACCGCCACTTTCCTCCCATCCCTGACAGAAAACCAAGTCAAGTGTGTGCCCTGCTCTTTGGGTAGGGCCAGATACTAATTGGGACAGCCCCATGGTTGCCATGGTGGCCATGAAGTCCTGAGTTGCACCGGAGGGAGTGATCTCGGCATGGACATTGAAGTCCCCCAGCACAATAAGTACCGTATACACTCGAAGATAAGCCGAGTTTTTCAGCCCTTATTTATGAGCTGAAAAAGCCTCCCCCGCTTATATTCGGGTCAAGGTCAAGCCAGCAGCGGAGCCTGGAGGGCACAGTATGTTTTCTTTCCCAAAACCTCCCTCCTTCTCCTCCCAGGCTGGTTATCTTATATTTTTTTGAGAGAGAGACAGAGAAGAAGAGAATGTTTTCAAAAGCAAAAGGAGAGTGTGAGAGAAACCCTTGCAAGCCAGATTGCATGGGCAGAAGGGGAAGAAAAAAAGATTCTTGAAAATTTGCACGATTCATTGCTATTGTTATTGTTATTATTACTACTACTACTACTACTATTGCAAGAACATTTGAGTCCAAAGGGAGGGAAGGAGGGAAAAGAGAGCAACAGAAGGTGTGTATTTCTTTTTATTCCTAAAGAAACAAAAATGAGGTGGGCTTTTTTGGGAGGCGGAGAGAAGTTTTAAAAAGCCTTTTCTGGCTACTTTTAGAGTTTGAAAAAGGGAGAAAGAAAAGAGATGGGAAAGGGCAGAAAGAGGACAAAGTTGTTTTTAGGGGGGCTTTGTTTGCATTTCTTCCTTGGGTAAATGCATGCCTCAAAACTTCTAAATATTTATATAGATGTTCCCCCTACAAATACATTAATATATGAATTTTCCCCTATGTTTACAGGTCTTTGCAAATCCTATGTAAATATAGATAACTAGAGATTTCCATGTACCTGTATATCTGTTCCTATATGTATACATTAATTTTATATATGAATTTTACCCTCACATGTTTGCAAGTGCAGAGGGAAAATGCATGTGCACGTGCGCGCGCGCACACACACACACACACATGTCTAGATAGATATAAACATTGATAAATTGGGCTTGGAAATATTGCAGGAGGAAAATGCACATAGAGAGAGGATTTGCAAAGGTTTCAGGGGGAGATACACATGTGAAATTAGTATATATAATGAGAGATCTATATCTAGCTCTGCATTGTTTATGTAGGCATTATATGTTTGTCTGTTACTATATTGGAAGCTGGTCTGAGTCCCAGGGGGAGAGAGATAGGGCAGGGGACAAATGAAGCTGTTGATGATGATGATGATGATTATAAAGTTATTGTGGCTTTTCCACTTATAGAGTTAGTTTACTGTTTTTCTTTGAAATACAGTAAATATTCAAAACATTTAACCCACTGATGCCTCAATTAATGTAATTTTATTGGTATCTAATTTTATTTTTGAAATTTACCAGTAGCTGCTGCATTTCCCCCCTTGGCTTATACTCGAGTCAATAAGTTTTCCCAGTTTTTTGTGGTAAAATTAGGTGCCTCGGCTTATATTCGGGTCGGCTTATACTCGAATATATACGGTAATTGGGACTGCAATGCCAGGCCCGAGACCACCCCACCTAGCTCAGGCAGGGAGACTGTAGTGCAGCAGGGGTGGGAATGATGCCCTGGTTATGTCGTATCATTGAAAATAGAAATTCAAGGGGTAGGTAGACAGTGGTAAATGCGTTCTACCATTGTAGCAAGTTTCATCCCAATAGCTCTAAAAAAGAGGGAGAAAGGGGCCCTGGAAGCTCCCTCCCTTGGGCAATTACATAACAAAAAAGTAACTAAAAATTTACTTTGCCATCATGCAGCCCTGCTTAGCCCCATGTGTAGCACTAATTGTAGAAGTTAGATGGCCTTCCTCAGAGCATCTACTTTGGCAAACAATATTGATGCGTGGTTGTCTAGAAACAACTGATATTCAAAGACCTCAACTTGGACTTCCCGTTTAGGAACGGCGGCAGATGAAATGACGAAAGGCTCTGTCCATAGTCATTAGCAAGATTAGTGCCTCCAATGAGCTCAGAATAAGGGCAGCAGTTCACCTGGCTACACATAAATAAGCCAACGAGAAGTGCGGACCTTTGCAAACTTTGCAATGGCGGTGTTGATAGGGGAAGCTGTGATCTCAAGGTTTGTAGCCAAATTGTCCTTCTGCAACTGTTTTCAGCAATACTGCCAACCCGCGACTACCTCTCCCAACCGGATTACCTTCCCTCAAGACCACCTTGGAATCAAAGACTATTGCAAGAGGGAGGAGGAAATGAAACAAAAATAATGTACTCTGTTTCCCCGAAAATAAGACATCCCCAAAAAATAAGACCTAGCAGACGTTTTGCTGAATTGCTAAATATAAGTCCTCCCCCAAAAGTAAGACCTAGCAAAGTTTTTGTTTGGAAGCATGCCCAGCGCCCGCCAAACAAAACACCAGAACTTGCAGGATCGGTAAATGTACATACCAGTTGTACATGGAAATAATGGTAATAATATATTAAAATGTTATATTATCTATATTTATACAGTAGTAACAAGAAATTCTTGACAGGAGTCATAGTTTGTCTGGTTTGGTTATGTTGGTTTGTGTTGACAACTACTGTACAGTATATAATAAATGTTCATTTTTTTTGTCCAACAATAAATGTGAATTCTTCTTCATGGAAAAATAAGACATCCCCTAAAAATAAGACCTAGTTTTCGGGCCACTGTCCCATGTTAGCCGACCCAAGTCCCTGTGGGAAGATGGTGGCGAGATAGAAAAATAAAGTTACTTACTTACTAATTACAACATGCACACCTGCCTCCAACAGACAAGAGTTCTTTCTCCCACCCTGGACCTTCCACAGATATATAAACCTCCCTTGCCTAGTTTTCCAACACACCTCACAGGATGTCTGCCACAGATGTGGGCAAAATGTCAGGAGAGAAAGCTTCTGGAACAAGACCAGAAAGTGCGAAAGACTCAAAAAAAATTAACGACTCTCTATTGGCAAGTATTTCATTACAATGATTTACACTGTTAACCTATTGCATACGAACAGGAATATCTAACTGATACAGACAAACAGGCTTAGCACAGCAGGATAAACCGCTGTGTGTGGCAGAAAAATCATGCTGATTAAAAGGTCGGGAGTTTGAGCCTGGGCCAGGGTGAGCACCGGTTGTTAGCTCCAGCTCACTTGCCCATCTAAGCAGGTTGAAAGCCAGAATGTGAGTAGATAAATAGGTACCTCTTTCAGCAGAGAGGTAATAAAGGCGCCATTAAGGACATCAATCAAGAGGAAGTTCCTTGACATGGAAGATGGAGTGACACCACACACCCCCTCTGCCCCCCGTGACCAGTGTCAAGCACAGCCTCCAAGATGCCGAAAATAAGATGGGGAAAAACTGTCTTTACCTCTGTCTCTGTTGTCTGTCCTTATTAATTGTAGAATCAGGCACTGAATGTTTGCCGTGTGTGTGTTCGGTAAAGCCGCTCTGAGTCCCCTTTGAAGCGAGAAGGGCGAGGTATACTGAAAAGAAAAGACAAGGAATTGAACCAAGATCAATACAAGGAGATGATTCAGAAAAATAAGATTATTAGGTTTCAAAATAATAAACAATAATATAGAAGATAGATAAACTTTGGGGGGGATTCTTTTTAGTAATTTAAGCAATGGATATCAGGGTAAGAGAGATCAAAAACCGGGAGTAATGCAGTAACACATGGAGTATTTGACAAAGTACCAAGCAGTGATCCAAGGATG